>NC_139899.1:30635564-30698064 GCF_905171665.1 Trachurus trachurus | reverse complement strand
TTTCCTCCTCCTCCTCCTCCCTCTCTCCTCTCTCTTCCTCCTCCACTATCCTTCTTTCCTCTCCCCTCTCCTATCCTCCTCCTCTCTCTCCTCCTCCCTCTCTCCTGTCCTCTTCATCCTCCCTTTCTCCTCTCCTCCTGTCTGTCTCCTCCACTATCCTTCTTTCGTCCCCTCTACTCTCCCCTCGTCTCCTCTCCTTCTCTTCACCCTTCTCCTCCTCCCCTCCTCCCTCCTCCCTCTCCCCCCTCCCTTACTCCCTCCTCTCCTCTCCTCCTCCTCCCTCCTCTTCTCTCTCCTCCTCCTCCTCTCCTCTCCTCTTCTCTCCCCTCTTCTCCTTTCCTCCCTCCATCCCCTCCCACCTCCCTCTCCTCCTCTCCTCATCTCTCCTCCTCCCCCCTCCCCCTCTCTCCTCCTCTCCTCCCCTCCTCCTTCTCCTCCTCCCCCCTTCCTCTCCTCTTCTCTCCCTCACTCTCTCCTCCTCCCCCTCCTCCCCTCCCCTCCCTCTCTTCCCCCTTCTCATCCTCCTCTTCTCTCCCCTCCCCTCCTCTCCCCCTCCCCCTCCCTCTCCCTCACTCTCTCGTCCTCCCCTCTCCTCTCTTCCTCCCCCTCCCCTCCTCCTCTCCTCTCCTCTCCTCTCCTCTCCCTCGCTCTCCTCCTCTACTCTCCCTCTCCTCTCCCCCCCCCTCCTCCTCCTCCCCCTCTCCTCCTCTCCTCCCCCCCCTCCCCTCCTCCCTCTCCTCTCCCCTCCCCCCCCCCCCCCCCCCTCCTTCTCTCCCAGGCAGCAGCAGTTAGACGTCACAGATTAGCAGATAAAAGTTTGCGGCCGTCAGGCGTCTTGATGTGGTTCTGACCAGGACCCTGGGATCTGTTGTTCTTCCACCAGTGGCTCCATAAGACAGATTGATCTCTCCTTCATATCCTCTATTTGTGGGCGTGTGTGTGTGTGTGTGTGTGTGTGTGTGTGTGTGTGTGTGTGTGTGTGTGTGTGTGTGTGTGTGTGCGGTGTGTGTGCGGTGTGTTTACATGTGCGATGTGATGTGTGTGCGAGTGGGGAGATTTTATTCTAAGCTTTGATGGGAGCGGAGCGGCACAGATGGACTGTGTGTTCCCTCCATCCTCCGCTGCCATACCAAACAACCCCCTCCCTGCCCCCATCGGCTCTCCTGGGGCAGGAAAACAGACGGAGGATGGAGGGGTAATGGAGGGTGAAGGTGTACGGGGTTTGTTTTCTACTTGAAAAAGTATGTATTTTCACTGAGTGATATTTGAGTTTTCTCAGCTCCAAGACTCATCGACAGGCAGCGTTTGGTGAAAATCTCACACAAAGCTGTTTTCAATCTGCTGCAGATCCAGGAAAATGATCCAGGAGGTCTCACAAGTTGTAGAAGTGAGAAAACAAACTCATTGACCTCATTCTACCTCCTGCACCCCGACGGCTCCTGAAGAACTTCTGCTCCTCATTGATCTTATATTCTTTTCTTTTCTTTATATTAGGATCCCCATTAGCACCCGCGGCAGCATCGGCTATTCACTGCAAAAACTCAAAATCTTTCCAAGAATATTTGTCTTATTTCTTGTCAAAATGTCTCATTTCTAGTCAAAACTAATCTCTTTCTACTTAAAATAAGACTCATCACCTAAAAATTAACTTGTTTTTAGATCATTTTCACTTGTTTCAAACTAATTTTCAATTGAAATAAGTAGAAAAATCTGCCAGTGAAAGCAAGTTTTTTGTGCTTGTAATGAAAAGAAAACTTGCTCCACTGTCAGATTTTTCTACTTATTTCAAGTGAAAATAGACCTGAAAGAAGTAAAAAGTGTCTAAAAACAAGATGCTTTTTTATAACTATGTATGTATATGTATAAATATACATATTTTAGGTATAATGAGATTTGTTTTGACTAGAAATTACATTTTGACTAGAAATAAGACAAATATTCTTGGTAAGACTTTGAGTTTTTGCAGTGTTCTTCCTGGGATCCGACATAAATACAACATACACATAAACATTCACACTTACACATAAGAAATATACATTTATACATGACACAAGAACAAACAACGACAGCTCCCTAATAATAAACAAACCACAGAAAAAAAATCGGACACATTTGACAGACACCACAGACATCAGCATTTCTCTACACTCAGATTTCATTCTATACTTCAGTACTTTAAATAAACTAGTATAAAATAAAAATAAAAATATAAAAATAAGTAAATAAATGAATAAATACATCACATTAATAAGCATTAACTGTCTGAAGTGACCGCAACCATGCACTTCAACTACCCATACGCATATATCCACTCAAAAAAGGGTACAACCACAAATCCATTCAGACTGTAAACCACTCCTCTTTATAGTCTAATTATGTTAAATCATAATTCATTAAATTCTAAGAGATACTGTTTTAACAGCATTTTAAACCGATCTTTGTTACTTTCATTAGCAATATGAACTGGTAACAATGGCTTTGTACAGAACTGTTCTTTGTATTATAACTGTTCTCACTCTCAGTATGAACCTCCCTTCCGATGTACTTCTTGTTCGATAACTATCTTATTGAATGTCTTATGTAATATTGTTGTTTTGTTTTTTCACTGTCTCTGACTTTGATCTGACGCCACGCTTTCACTTCTGCTGAGTGTGATCGTATCATAATTCCATGTAACAGATAACAAATACCTGACAACCAGTGGCGGAGATTTAGGCAACACAAACAACAACTTCACAGGAAATAGAAAATAAACCACCGCCGCACACTGAAGTTAATCGAGTGAACCTGAAGAAGCTGGAATGAGAAACACGTTGTTCGCTCAATAAAACTTCAGGAAGTGTATTTCAGTGTGCGGTGGTTCATTTATTTTTGATTGTGTTTTGGATCATATCCTCCTGTGAGCACCTGAGTCTTATTCTGGATGTGCAGAGGGAAGTTTTATTAACATCAACTTCACAGATTTACCTTTACTCTTAATAAAGTAATGTTTCCAGCCACCTATTCGTGCACATTTTGAATTTGCGCTTCACGAAAGTTAACATGGTTCTTTTTATAACTCTTCCAAGTAAAGACCTCATATCTGGAATTTTATTTCCTCAAAACTCTATCTTTATCTTTCTCACCGCTTCACGGCTTTCTTTTCCTTTCGCCACCGGCTTGTTTACCTTTTTTTGTCATCGCGCGAGCCATCGTCTTCGTCCTGCAGATTGGCATCTGACTCGACAATCAGCACATAACTGTATAGAAACACGTATTATATGTAACAACCCAAAATGTAATAACAGCCAATAATGTAATAATTTTGGCCATTTTAAATGTAATAAAGCCAATAAGGTAATAATTTGCCAATAATGTGATAAAATGCTTGAGCCAATAACGTAGTAACTTTTTTTTTTGCCAATATTCTAATAAGTTATTGCCGGAAAAAAAAAAGATAGATTATTACATCATCGGCACCAGTAATTACATTTTCAAAGGCGTTTTTAATACTAGAATGACATAATAACCAGCCAATTGCAAAAAAGTCATTACAATATTGGCTTATTATTATCATCAAGTTATTACATTATCGGCTTTATTACATTTAAAATGACTAAAATTATTACATTATTGGCCGCTATTATGTTTTGGGTTGCTACACGCGTACAAATGCGCATTCCCTTTTGTAGCATTAATAAAAAAAATACGATTACGCTTACTATTTTTAATACAAAGTGGATGAGAGCAGTTATTGCATCACCTGCGTGCACGTGTCGAGTGTAGGCAGCCTTGTGTACTTTTTGGTGATGCATGACACATTCAAAGCTCGGGCCAACTCATTACAAAGAAGATTTCGTAACGTTGCTACAGGTTAAAACCTTTTTACCTTTGAAATGCTCTGCAGCCCTGCTAACATGCTAGCAGCTCTGTGAGGCTGTGGCAGCACGCTAACATGCTAATACTCTGTGAAGTCCTGCAGCAAATAAAAGGCTTATGGCTTCCTGTAAGGTATTAATTACAGTCAGCGACACTCACACTGAGCAACTGACCAACCACAACCAATGAATGAGTCACATGCTAACAACAGGTTAGCTGACAGATTAAGGCAGCGACACCTCACCTGAGTCACCTACTGTAACAAACACCAAATTTACTGAACATGAATCACAGGTGTTTACAACGAATAGAAGAAACAGTATCCAAGGCAACTACGCCCCAAAAATAACATTAACGGCATGAAAAACGGATGGTGACACAAGCTCTTTAAGGAAATCTCGGTAACCCTTTGATTTACAGGCCGTTAATTATGTGATAATGTCAAGAAACAGCCTAGAAATAACAGTCAATTTCATATTAATGTCATGTTTTTCATTAAGGCAAAAGATTACACGTGGTTTTTTTTTTGCAATTGACTGATATTTCTGAGCTATTCCTATGCAATCAATCGTTATTTCTCAACATTACTATGAAATTGACTGTTATTTCTAAGGTATTTCTAGACAATATGAAGCAATTAGTTGTTATTACCTGACATTATCATGTAATTCAATTAAAGTTTTACCAAATCCTCCTGCACTGATCCTCCCAGCCACCGTAGATGTGCTCAGCGTTGGCTAATTAGCACTAAAGACGTAGGTCACAACTTCTGCAGGTGCTGTGACATCATCAGGCCCCTGTGTTGTGTTGTGTTCACATCAGACTAAGCAACCAGCAGCTGTGTGTGTGTGTGTGTGTGTGTGTGTGTGTGTGTGTGTGTGTGTGTGTGTGTGTGTGACAGACCCAGACGGGCTGAAGGTGAACGGTTAACCACTGTTCTGCTTTTCACACTTGGCGTGACAGCTGCTGCTACCACAGTCACGACGAGGGTCATTACAGACACACACACACACACACACACACACGAAATATGTATTTAGTTTATTAATATGTTGATAAGAAAAGCTGTTTATCAGGAATACAGCGGTTCAGCTATATATTTACTGATAATAACCTTTACAATTAATCCTGATAAGAAACGACTTTTAGCTCTTTCTCAGGAGCGTATTACAGTGTGAGTTATCTTTGCCTTTGTAATGTGTGTGTGTGACCAGACTTTGGTTTGATTAGTCTTTTGTGTTTCTCAGATCAAAGTGGAGAGAAGTCCCAGAGAACAAGAGCTGGATCGCAGGAGGTAGGCCTACGAACACTTTCTATTTGTTTTTCTCTTTAAAGGGATACGCCAGCATTTTTTTTGCCTCACTCCCAAGTCCATGACCAGCAGATAGACACCATCCTTTCCACTGTGCGTGCAGTAACAAGGGAGATAGAGCCGTATCGCCCGTAATTAGCTTAGCTCAAACGCTGGAAGTGTATGGGTAGTGTTAGCCTGCCTCCACCTAAAGTCATCAGAGAAACTCTTCAGCAACTCTAAACGGAAACCGGCGGCCGATCTTCGTCTCAGAGCTGACAAAACTCTCCGGTAAGGCATCTTGAGCGGTCAAATGCCGCTAACGGGACGAGATCGGTCAAAACGGAGGGTTCAAGCAAAGACGCTTTATTTTGGTTCAAGCTAGCTACATCGAGGGTAGGTTAGCTTCCTGTTTCAAAGTAAAAGCACAAATTCTATCGTCATGGTTTCCTGTATGTAAAGGGCAACGGGTGTTTTATTTTGTGAAAGTAACCGGAAGTGCGTTGGTCACAACGGCTAGCTTGAGTAGCGCCGAATTCGTGCGAACAAAATAGTAAACAGCTGGTATTTAGACAAATTAACGACACACTGCTGATCTAAACGGCTACTTTCTCACCTAAACATGTTTGAAATGTGGATAAAGTGATATATTTACAGAGTTTAGAGCTAAAATGAAATCAGCTTCTGACTGCTGGTTTCAGCTCGGGTAGGAGGCAGGCTAACACTACCCATACACTTCCAGTGTTTGAGCTAAGCTAATTACGGGTGATACGGCTCTATCTCCCTTGTTACTGCACGCACAGTCGAAAGGATGGTGTCTATCTGCTGGTCATGGACTCGGGAGTGAGGCAAGACACACAAAAAAAATGTTGGCGTATCCCTTTAACATTCAACAATTTAATGAGGTTCTTGTCTCCAACTTTACAAAATAAAAGCATGAAAATGTGCTCATATTAAAGCTGCTGCTGCATAAATGCCACTGAGACTGCAGCTCAGATTAATAGTTTAGATTTAAAACCAGAGGAGCCGTGTAGGAAAAAACATGAAGTGGCTGCGAGCTGTTCACTGACCTCACCATATTTCAGTGGGTTAAAGAAGTTTAAAAACTTGTCAAACACAAGCCGCTGCCCCCGCGAGCCTGCCAGCATGTTCGGTTATAAAGTATACGGCATTAGCTGGTTTTTTTTGTGTGTTTTTTTTAATGTGAGCCATTTTTTTTTGTGTGATTCATTATATTTTGACAGGGTGAACTCAGACTTCCTGGACAGACTGGAGGGCCGAGGTGGAGCGAGGCAGACGGAGACGAAGGCGGAGGAGGAGGAAGAGCGGCCCTGTCAGTCAGCCTCCTCCTCCTCTTCCTCCTCCTTCTCCTCCACGCCAACTACAGGACAACGTGTCCCCGTTCTGGCTCACCTGAAACCAGAACCAGAGCTGGAGCAGCAGCAGAACTGGACACAGGAAGCTGGTGAGCCGTGAATGTGAATGTGAATATCCTCCGTCCACAGAGATGGACGTAGAGTAGTTGACCCCAGTACTTGAGTAAGAGTACAAATACTACTGGTCAAAATGTACTCTGTTACAAGTAAAAGTAGCTCAGTCGACATGTTACACGGGTAAGAGTAAAAAAGTACTTGCTTTTAAAGGTGCTTAAGTATCCAAAAGTACATGCTTTTAAATTTACTTTAAAGGGATAGTTCAACATTTTGGCAAATTGGCCCATTGCCATAATCCCTATAGTCATAGCAGTAGGTTCGTTACCTTTAATTGTCGGTGCAAGCTGTTTTTAGAACGGCAGAGCAGAGCCGTGAGCTGCTCAGAGCTACGCTACGGAGGCTCATGGGATTTCTTGGTTTCCCTCATCAAACTCATCAAATACACAATCCAACAACTCCACAACGCTCTGGTGGACAAGTTGTGACCTGCACATTCACCACGCTATGAGATAATAACACAACGTTACCAGACAGAGTTGTTTTAGAGGGAAATACAGAGACTGTTGATGAAAAACTGTCCCTGAAGGCAACGCGCATCAGCTGTTTTGCATGAATTTCCCTCTAAAACAACTCTGTCTGGTAACGTTGTGTTATTATCTCATAGTGTGGTGAATGTGCAGGTCACAACTTGTCCACCAGAGCGTTGTGGAGTTGTTGGATTGTGTATTTGATGAGTTTGATGAAGGGAAACCAAGAAATCCCATGAGCCTCCGTAGCGTAGCTCTGAGCAGCTCACGGCTCTGCTCCGCCGTTCTAAAAATAGCTTGCACCGACAATTAAAGGTAACGAACCTACTGCCATGACTATAGGGATTATGACAATGGGCCAATTTGCCAAAATGTTGAACTATCCCTTTAAGTAAAAATAAGAGAGTAAATTTCCTATTTTTCACATCAATGAATTACTACAATTTTTTCTAAATGAATTTAAGGACCTTTTAAACTCTTGTTTCTGAGAATGAACTCTTTGTTCAATAGTATTTTAGAAAAAGGAAAGAAAAAAAGAGCAGACCCTACAGTAAAAGTAACGAGTACTTGTCAGCCTTCCTAGAAATTAACTTGACTACTTAAAAGTAAAAATATTTGTCTTGGAAATGTATTCAAGTAAGAGTAATAAGTACCAAAGAAATCTAATACTCAAGTAAAGTACAAATCCTCTGGATATGTACTTAAAGCAGAAGTAAGTGGTCCGGTCGTTTTCGCTAATGCTGCGTTCCAGGTAGGCTTTTGAAATCGTAAATTACAGCTTCAAGTCACAACTTACGACTTTGTAGCGTTCCAGGCAACCCACTCGTGTTTTTCCGACCTGTTTTACCGGTGAAAGTCACTATAACGGCCACTCGTAACTTCTGACCCGTGAACTCGTACCAGATCAAACTGGTACCACTTCACGGTCGGAAAAATACGAGTTTCCTTGAACGCACCATAACAGTCCTCGTCGCTACGTCACCACATTCACGGCGTTCCTTGGCTGCACACACAGCCCTGCATGCCGTTCTCTCTCCTCATTGGATAAAAACTGTAGGATACGATAAATGTTTTCTCTTCGGCTCAGAGCAGAGCAGAGTGACTGACAGACCCGTGTTTCAGACCAAACACTCTATGTAAGTGATTGCTGTCGGAAGATATAACTATTTAAGACTTATATTAACACAAATATATCACTCACTTCTGCTTTAAGTACAGTACTCAAGTAAATTTACTCGGTTACTGTCCACCACTGCCCGTCCACCACTGTTTCTCACGCCTTTTCTTCCTTTTCTTTCTTTTTCTTTTTCTTTTTTCTTAAAAAGTCTGGTTAACCGAAGCTAAACTCAGAGCAGTGACAAGAGTTGCCCACCTCATCCCTTCTCAGAGGAACCGTCCTGATTGTCTGTTTAGTCTGAGTTAGGAATCAAAGGCTCGAGGTGCCGAGGAGCCGACGTAGGCAGGAAGCTATGAGTGGTACGTAGCGTTACTGTAGCTGCTGGCGCTTCAATCCTGCTGATACTTGTAGTCTGTGGGAAGCGTGTGTGTGTGTGTGTGTGTGTGTGTGTCTGTATGTGTGTGTGTGTGTGTGTGTGTGTGTGTGTGTCTGTGTGTGTGTGTGTGTGTGTGTTTAAAAAAAAAGTATTTTCCCTTCTTTCTGGGCACAAACCTTCACCTAGTATGAACTGAACAATGTGTCAAACAGTGTGTGAGTTTCCAGAGAGCATAAAAAAAACTGCCTAACCTCACGCACACACACAGAGACACACACACACACACACACACACACACACACACACACACACACACACTCTTCTGTCAGTCAGGGAGGAAAATTCTCCAGGAGCGATGAACCCAGTAGGCTCCACTGACAGTCTCTCGGCCGGCGGCCAAACGCACACTCAGTCACGCCCGTTTATAATTGGCCTGCATCGACACCGTGGGTTCGATACCTGACGGGCTGCCACACACACACACACACACACATACACACACAGAGAGACACACACACACACACACAGACACACACACACACCTACAAATACCTGCTTCTCACAGCACACGAGAAAGAAAACAGAAACAGAGAACGTCATGTTCATTACTGCTGAGCTCAAGCATTTCCTGCCACAGAGTGAGTTCTTTACCTCCGCCGTGACAAAGACCTTCAGGCTGCAACTAATAATTATTTATCATTATCAAATTATCCGTCCTTTACTTTTTCAATGGATCAATTAATGTGGAGATGTCTGAGCCCAAGGTGACATGTTCTGATGCTTCTCCTGTCTGTCAGATAGGGTTGCAGAATTTTCAAAGTTGGAAACTTTCCATGGGAATTAACGGGAATACTGTAAATCCAAAATTTACAAAATTGAAGGTTGGCCCTTAACAGGAGTAATACTTTACTCAGTATTCATGTTTTTGTTGTTCAGTAAAAGAATTGATTGTTCATACAAGACAATATTTTGCATGGATGTCTGCCTATGACAATACAAAATATTTCCATTTATGTTTGGATATGATACAGTTCGTTTAAATTACCCCCAATTTCGGGGCGGCGTTTAGCTCACATTTAGCCCCTGTTCGAATCCCGCATCGGGCAGCCCTTTCCTGCGTGTCATTCCCCCTCTCTGCTGCCCATTGCCTGTCTCTCTCTCCACTGTGCTATCAATTAAAGGCAGTAAAAAGCCCCCCCCAATATATATATATAATTACCCCCAATTTCCAGTTAATTCCCATGGAAAGTTTCCAATTTGGAATATTAACAAAATTCCCCAGCTTAACTTCCCATGGAAAGTTTCTGGAAATTTTCCGCCATTTGCAACCCTACTGTCAGATGATCAGTCAGGCTCCGCCCACTCACAGCGTTCCCACACACACGTCCTGGAAAATCTGGAAAACCTGGAAAATGGTTGACCAAATTATCCAGTCATGGAAAACACAGGGAAAATGAGAAAAAAATGTCCTGGAAAAGCTTGAGTTGTCCTGAAAAATGATTTATAACATCATGACATCAACTACCAGAGCTCTGTTTGACTTTTTCAGACCTAGAAAACATATACAAAAGTATTTAAGAGATTATATCAACAACTATAAGTTCAAGTTAACAACTAAATGAACAACTAAGGGAGAGAAAACACCTAAAAATAGACAAAAGAACCCACAGACCTAAAATAACCACCAAGAGACTTAAACTGACTACAAATAGACTTAATACAACAACACAAAGAGACACAATGTGGTCGAAAATGACACAAAATACTGAACATAGATGCAAAACAGCCGCAATTAGAGATGCAAAGTGAGCATAAAGAGACAAGAACAGCTAGAAGTTATTCAAATTAACAACTAAGGGATAAAAAAACACCTAAAAATAGATTTTTTTTTCCCCCAAAAAAACATGTTTGTGCTGTTCTATGATACATTTGTCATCATTTCTAAGCATTTAAGAGATTATTTCATAAGTTAGAGCCGTAGACTGCACATCTTTAAACCAGATTTCTGGGAGAGAGAATGAGAGAGAGGAATAAACATAGAAACAAACTGATTAAATGTACAAAATGAGGTACCATTGTAGAAAAGAACACTTCTCTAAAGCATGAATGGGACAGGGGATGAATCATAAAAACTAACGTCTGTCAGATTGTAGCAGCTGAAAATGTTCTGGAAAAGAGTGGGAACGCTGCACTGAGCTGCTCCTGGATCTGTTCTGACCGAGGAGCTGATCCCAACTGGTACAGGGAGAGACAGAGAGAGAGAGAGAGGGTGAAGTGTTTTTGGATCCCCGACCGTCCTGCAGCTCAGTTCCTGATCCGTCCTCTCTCATTCTTGACCGACTGCCCGACCGTCTGACCAGCGGCCAGGACACGGCCGTCTCACCAGGCCGAGGTCACAGCTAAAATACCCGACAACGACTCAAACCCTCGGTCCTCTTGGCTCGGGGAATCCCACAACACGAACTTTCAGATAACTCAGAAAAGTTCTCCAAACCTTTCCTTGGTACGACAGTGGAGTGGATGACTGGTGAATTATTGATTTTTGGTGAAGTATCCCTTTAAACACTGGTGAAATGTGAAAAGGATGACTCAAAGAAACTGGAATCTGTCATTACAGGTGTCAGGTGGCCATGAATGAAAAGGAAATGTGAATTGTTTTGTTTTGCAAGTCGATTCTCAGTGTGCGTCGCTAAATTTTCTGCTTTAGCTCCTAAAATGTTAAGTGTTCCTCGTAAAAAAAAAAATAGTTAGTCTGGATCCCTGTGATGGTAGCCATGGTGATGACTGAGAGGATGATTCCTGCACAACACTCAGACCTACTGTACAAACTATTCTATGGGCAGTTGTTGTGATTTTCATTGGAACGGTCAATGAATAATATCAAACTGATGATATTATGTTTGTGGATTTGCTGTCACACAACACTGACGCTGCTGCCAGTGACCAGCAGTGTTTGGATACTGCTCTTGGTCATGTTGCTGTTTTGGTTACATTTGGCCATTAACTGTGCTGCTCCGTGTGTTTCCGTGTGTTTTCAGACCTGCAGCCCGACTTCGACTGGTCTCTGATGAAACTGATCAACAGTTTCCCCGACTGCGACAAGGCCTTCCTGGAGGACATCCTCCAGCAGTGCAACGGCGACTACCAGGAGGCCTACACTCTACTCATCTGCTCCCTCAGCTGATTTGAACCTCTTTAAAGGGAAACTTCGTTTTTTTTTTCAACCTGGGTCCTGTTTTCATATGTTTTTCTGTACAATAATACAATACAATTATTGAGGTGGCGCACGTCTCTTCTTCTTCTGACTGGCAGTAGCTCACTGCAGACCCTGTGGTCGGCACGGCGCAGTGCATCGACAGGAGTGTCAGCATCCATTTGTAGCACAGCTAGCCCTAGCTTGTGAAAGCTGCGCGAAGAGTAGCCCAACATTTTGTTGCTACAAGTTGGAAATGCTCCGGTTGTCTCTCTTAACCTCAGTCAGGTAACAGTAGGCTATTCCCCATCAGTGTTTTGCCGTGAGTTATTGCGAGATTTCAGAACGATATTTCTAGCGTGGTGAGATTTGGACACAGATCACAGCAGACAGCGACCTCCAGCTAAAGGTAGAGACTATTACGTTCATTTCTCCTTTCTAGTATGTTGTCAGACACTCATTGTAACTATCTGAGCCTGTCAGTTTGAAAAAAATGCAGGTTTATAGGGCGAACTTTGGCGGGAGCCACTTGCCCCGTGGAAGAGCGTTAGCTGGGCTGCAGGCTGCCTGCCCGGCTCAATAATTGTATTATCCATCACTCACGTTTACAGAAAAAACATATGAAAACAGGGCCCAGGTTGAAAAAAAACAAAGTTTCCCTTTAACTTTAGGATTTCTTATTATTGTTGTATTGGGCCAAAAAATTAAAATAAAACATGTATAATCTGTAGATGAAGGATAGGAGAATAGATAGAGATAAGATATATACAATATGTTGGTGGTGGATGAAAGCAACTGCATTAAATATATGTATATACCTACAGGGCAGTAATGTGTTTTTGATTCTGTTATTAATCTTGGGGTGTTTGGTGTCTTATATCTGTCTGCATGCAGCAGTGAGTCATGTTGGGGTTTTGCCCTGACGTGGAGCTGAATTGATGTTCGTTTCCTCCAGTTTAGTGGAAGGTCACTGCCATGACTCATAATCTTCAGATCATATTTGGGGCTCTTAATTCAATCAGTGTGTGTGTGTGTGTGTGTGTGTGTGTGTGTGTGTGTGTGTGTGTGTGTGTGTGTGTGTGTGCAGATGGAAGACGGCTCTACCCAAATACATGATGCTTTTTGTTTGTTTTAAAAATCAAAGTCATATGTGATGCATGTACAGTACAGCGGGATTCTGACGCACATCAAGAGACGCAAATCCAAATAGGATTTTCTGCAGCGAAGCGTTCTGTGATCGGTTTCATTTGCAGCTGTAGAGGATCTAAACTAAAGAAAGCACCTTTTTTTTCTTTTTTTTTGTTCGCGTCAACTCTTTCAAGTCTGGGCGTTGTCTCCGTTTGAACGTGTGGGTGAGGTTTCCAGGTGGGCAGAGGGCACGGAGCGGCTGGAAGCGGCCGGATGGGACCGGACGGGGCGGTGGAGGAGAGATGGTTATCACCGAGGGCCGAGGCAACAAAGAAAGGACAGAGGGTGGAGCGCTCGGTATGGGGGAGCAAAGAAATCCCCTTCTTCTCCTCCCTTTGTCATGAAGTTAAAGCACAGAGCTGATGATGATGTCATCCATCCTGGAGTTCAACAAGAGACTCAGTGTCCCGCCGATCACCAAGACGATTAGATGCTGTGTGAGGTAGAAAAAGATCTGTAGCTTCCTGAAGACATACGGAGCAGTGGTGTGCACAGACGTTTTGAAGGGCAGGGGCGAAAAGGAAAAAAAAAGGGCAAATATAGCGCATCCTCGCCACTGAAGAGGGCACTTTAGCACATGTTTTGGCTCCTAGAGGGCACTTTAACACATGTTCTGGCTCCTAGAGGGCACTTTAACACATGTTCTGGCTCCTAGAGGGCACTTTAGCACACGTTTTGGCTTCTAGAGGGCACTTTAACACATGTTCTGGCTCCTAGAGGGCACTTTAGCACACGTTTTGGCTCCTAGAGGGCACTTTAGCACACGTTTTGGCTCCTAGAGGGCACTTTAGCACACGTTTTGGCTTCTAGAGGGCACTTTAGCACACGTTTTGGCCCCCATGAGAGCACTTTAGCACACGTTTTGGCTCCTAGAGGGCACTTTAGCACACGTTTTGGCTCCTAGAGGACACTTTAGCACACGTTTTGGCTTCTAGAGGGCACTTTAGCACACGTTTTGGCTCCTAGAGGGCACTTTAGCACACGTTTTGGCTCCTGGAGGGCACTTTAGCACACGTTTTGGCTTCTAGAGGGCACTTTAACACATGTTCTGGCTCCTAGAGGGCACTTTAGCACACGTTTTGGCTCCTAGAGGGCACTTTAGCACACGTTTTGGCTTCTAGAGGGCACTTTAGCACACGTTTTGGCCCCCATGAGAGCACTTTAGCACACGTTTTGGCTCCTAGAGGGCACTTTAGCACACGTTTTGGCTCCTAGAGGACACTTTAGCACACGTTTTGGCTCCTAGAGGGCACTTTAGCACGCGTTTTGGCTCCTAGAGGGCACTTTAGCACACGTTTTGGCTTCTAGAGGGCACTTTAGCACACGTTTTGGCTTCTAGAGGGCACTTTATCACACGTTTTGGCCCCCATGAGGTCACTTTAGCACGCGTTTTGGCTTCTAGAGGGCACTTTAGCACACGTTTTGGCTCCTAGAGGGCACTTAAGCACGCGTTTTTCAACAATTGGTCGCCCCCCCCCGTGCACGCCACTGCGAAGGAGATGTACTGGTCCTGACAACAGGAAGATTAATTTCTCTGAATAAACTCATTCAAACCAACTGGAAACATTAGTCTTCATATCAAATGGAGTGTTTGTTTTCTTTCTCCATAGATGAACGTCCCATTATTTCATGTTCAGCTGGCCTGCTCCGACTTAAAGACCAGTAAATAGTATGAATTAAATATTTGTGCGGTGAACCACCGTCTCTGTTTTCCCTATAATTAACAGAACATTACAGAGCTCTTTCTATGAAACTCCAGAAGACATTACCGAGGAAATTATTAGAAAAATATGGACCTGTAAAACAAAGAATTACAAACATCTTTCCCTCATCAAGAGCTTAGAGAGAAAAATAATATATATGTATAATCTGGGATTTGTGGGTTAAAGGAATAATGACATTTTGGAGCATGCGCTGCACTAGATAAGATTGATATACTGTACTGTAAGTGCTGTGTCTGCGTGGTTACCATGGAGTTCATGTTGGAGGGAACAAAGTCTGGAAACAAAGGGGAAACCCCTCACCCCGCAGTGTGTGGTGTTAATTGGTGAGTGTTATAGGTGCTGGAGGAGTGACAGCTGAACTCTGGACCGAGGCCGCTTCCTCCTCCAGATCCTCTGTTTATACTCAGCTAATTGTCTCCTGGCTTCAGCTGCAGACATTAATACTGTAGAGAAACACTGTTGGGTTTTGTTTTTTTCAATTTATAAGCATATTTCCCAAAATGTTAAACATACAGTACAGGGTTCCCACTTTTATCTTGAACTCATTGTCCAGGACATTTCCATCTGCTTCAGTCTGACAGACATTAGTTATCACACCAAACATGAACACATCCTCGGTCTCATTCATGCTTTAGAGAAGTCTTCTTTTATTTTGTACATGATTGTTTCTATGTTTATTCCTCTCTCAGCTCCAGAAGTCTGATCTTAAAGGGATAGCTCAATATTTTGGCAAATTGGCCCATTGCCATAATCCTTATAGTCACAGCAGTAGGTTTGTTACCTTTAATTGTCGGTGCAAGCTATTTTTAGAACGGCGGAGCAGAGCCGTGAGCTGCTCAGAGCTACGCTACGGTGGCTCATGGGATTTCTTGGTTTCCCTCATCAAACTCATCAAATACACAATCCAACAACTCCACAACGCTCTGGTGGACAAGTGGTGACCTGCACATTCACCACGCTATGAGATAATAACACAACGTTACCAGACAGAGTTGTTTTAGAGGGAAATACAGAGACTGCTTGATGAAAAACTGTCCCTGAAGGCAACGTGCATCAGCGGTTTTGCATGAATTTCCCTCTAAAACAACTCTGTCTGGTAACGTTGTGTTATTATCTCATAGTGTGGTGAATGTGCAGGTCACAACTTGTCCACCAGAGCGTTGTGGAGTTGTTGGATTGTGTATTTGATGAGTTTGATGAGGGAAACCAAGAAATCCCATGAGCCTCCGTAGTGTAGCTCTGAGCAGCTCACGGCTCTGCTCCACCGTTCTAAAAACAGCTTGCACCGACAATTAAAGGTAACAAACCTACTGCTATGACTATAGGGATTATGGCAATGGGCCATTTTGCCAAAATGTTGAACTATCCCTTTAATTCTCATCATCTCAATGGGGCTAGGTTTCTCACTAGTCTCTTCTTTGGAAAATAAATCCTTGGTGGGGTCTGAAAAAGTCAAACAGAGCTCTGGTAGCTGACGTCACCATGTGATAAATAATTTTCCAGGACATTTGACTTTTTTTTCTTCTCATTTTGGAAAACTGGTCGACCATTTTCCAGGTTTTCCGGGACGCGTGGGAACCCTGACATAACATCAAATGACTGCGTTACACACACATAGAGAGAGTTGGTGCAAGACGGAAACAGTTTGTGAAACCTCAGGAGAGTTTGTGCGCTAATACAATAATGTGATGTTATCGTATTACACAGTAGTTTGTGTTTGCGGGGATTAAATTATTATTGGGTGGGGAATAACGAGGTTAGGTCATCATAACGGGCTGCAAAGTGCATGTGTGTGTTCTGCAGAATGTGTGTGTGTGTGTGTGTCAACAGTTTGGTGGAAATGACCTGGATGTGTGTGTGTGTGTGTGTGTGTGTGTGTGTGTGTGTGTGGGTAGATGGAGCATCCTGAGAGGTTTGCAGGTGTGTAGGTGGTGTAGAGGCTGAAACAGCTGATCTGTGGTCTGTTCAGAGAATCGGGGCGATCTGAGTGAAAACATGAAATCCCCTCAAGTTTCTCACAAACACTGATATGTTTCACTTTGTGGTGTAACGTGGTCAACATCCCTTTTTTGGAAAAGTCCCCAGATTCTTCTGTGTGTGCAGGATTGATACTGTACGTAGTCTTTTGTTATTTGCATTCCTCTCTTCTGTGCTTCATGTTAATGGAATTAATGTGTTTCTTCACAAAAAAAAAACAACAGCAGTATTAGTCACTTGCTGGAAACAGCTGAAAACAACTATGTTGGACGTCGTGAGCCAGAGCAGCAGTAGCGTGACACACAGGGATGATGGATAAAAGTGGCATCAACATGATGCATGACTTCACCTCCAGAGACACGGCAGGTCGCTCCGCATGCACGTTCCACAACAAAAACATCACGAGAAGCAACACAGAAAGACACACCAGAAGTTAATTTGGGGGAAAATTTCACTCAGCTGCTCTGAAACCAGCTGGTGACCAACAAATGTTTCTGATGTTGTACTTTACAGCAGAGCCAGAGCGACGATGGCAGCGAGCTTCTGTTCCTCCTACTGTCCGTGAACCGACCAATCAGAGCAGAGAACAATGGAGCGCTGAGGTTGGATGACAATAATGTGAGGTAAATACTATAGTTTTAAAGGGATACGCCAACCTTTTTTTTTTTCGTGTCTTGCCTCACTCCCGAGTCCATGACCAGCAGATAGACACCATCCTTTCGACTGTGCGTGCAGTAACCATGGAGATAGAGCCATATCGCCCGTAATTAGCTTAGCTCAAACACTGGAAGTGTATAGGTAGTGTTAGCCTGCCTCCTACCCGAGCCGAAACCAGCAGTCAGAAGCTGATTTCATTTTAGCTCTAAACTCTGTAAATATATCACTTTATCCACATTTCAAACATGTTTAGGCGAGAAAGTAGCCGTTTAGATCAGCAGTGTGTCGTTAATGTGTCTAAATACCAGCTGTTTACAATTTTGTTTGCACGAATTCGGTGCTACTCAAGCTAGCCGTTGTGACCAACGCACTTCCAGTTACTTTCACAAAATAAAACACCTGTTGCCCTTTACATACAGAAAACCATGACGATAGAATTTGTGCTTTTACTTTGAAGGAAGCTAACCTACCCTCGATGTAGCTAGCTTGAACCAAAATAAAGCGTCTTTGCTTGAACCCTCCGTTTTGACCGGTCTCGTCCCGTTAGCGGCATTTGACCACTCAAGATGCCTTACCGGAGAGTTTTGTCAGCTCTGAGACGAAGATCGGCCCGCTGGTTTCCGTTTAGAGTTGCTGAAGAGTTTCTCTGATGACTTTAGGTGGAGGCAGGCTAACACTACCCATACACTTCCAGTGTTTGAGCTAAGCTAATTAGCGGCGATACTGCTCTATCTCCCTTGTTACTGCACGCACAGTCGAAAGGATGGTGTCTATCTGCTGGTCATGGACTTGGGAGTGGGGTAAAAAAAATGTTGGCATATCCCTTTAATATAGAAATATTAATTAGAGCAGCTTCTTTAATTTACAGGGCGCCAACTACGCGATAATGTCGAGAAATAGCCAGGAAATTACAATTAATTGCGTAGTAATGTCAAGAAATAGCCTAGAAATAACGGACAATTTCATAGTAATGTCATGTTTTTCATAAAAGCAATAGATTACACATGCTTTTCATGCTTTGAATCTTTTGGGAAAGGCCAGAAATTTTCTCCACCAAGTCCTCTGCAAACTGACCAATACTTCTGGGCTGTTTCTACGCAATCAATTGTTATTTCTTGGCCATATTTCTCAACATTACTGTGAAATTGACCGTTATTTCTACACATTATGAAGCAATTAATTGTTATTTCTTGACATTATCACGTAATTTATTCAGCGACCTGTAAATTAAAGGGTTACCGAAACCTCCTCTGCCGTGTAAACACCAGGATATCAGGCTGGAAACATTTCATCAGCTCCATGTGAAGTCATTAAACTCAGATTGTGATAAAACGACTTGTTTGAGCATGAAATCATGAATTTGTCCTCAGATTGAAATGTTGTTGCTCGGCGAGGTACTTCCCAGCGCTGACTAATCCGCAAAATATTAATAAACAGTTTTGAGGAAAACAAAAGTGTATTAAAAGGTCAGAAAGAGAGCGTCTGAGTGTTTGTCATGTTTGTTATCACGGTCCAAGCTGTGCTCTCATCTCAGAGTCAAAACTAACTCCTCTGTGTCGCAGCTCATCAGATCACTGAGCTCAGGGTTCAACACATCTACAACTCTTCAACAACAACTCTTCTTTAGTTTCAAACCATCACAAACGTCCTGCCCTCCTCCTGCACTATTCATCTGAAAGGGATAGTTCAACATTTTGGCAAATTGGCCCATTGCCATAATCCCTATAGCCATAGCAGTAGGTTCGTTACCTTTAATTGTCGGTGCAAGCTATTTTTAGAACGGCGGAGCAGAGCCGTGAGCTGCTCAGAGCTACACTACGGAGGCTCATGGGATTTCTTGGTTTCCCTCATCAAACTCATCAAATACACAATCCAACAACTCCACAACGCTCTGGTGGACAAGTTGTGACCTGCACATTCACCACGCTATGAGATAATAACACAACGTTACCAGACAGAGTTGTTTTAGAGGGAAATTCATGCAAAACCGCTGATGCGCGTTGCCTTCAGGGACAGTTTTTCATCAAGCAGTCTCTGTATTTCCCTCTAAAACAACTCTGTCTGGTAATGTTCTGTTATTATCTCATAGCGTGGTGAATGTGCAGGTCACAACTTGTCCACCAGAGCGTTGTGGAGTTGTTGGATTGTGTATTTGATGAGTTTGAAACCAAGAAATCCCATTAGCCTCCGTAGCGTAGCTCTGAGCAGCTTGCCGTTCTAAAAATAGCTTGCACCAATTAAATTAAGGTAACAAACCTACTGCTATGACTATATGGATTATGGCAATGGGCCAATTTGTCAGAATGTTGAACTATCCCTTTTAAAATCATGATCCTTCCATCTTTAACCGTTTATCCGAGGTTGTTTTCTTCGGGGCAGCAGATCCGATAGTGAGCCCCAGACTTTCCTTCCCCAGCTACATCATCCAGCCTTGATTGGGGGATCCCGCGGTGTTCCCGGGCCAGGCTGATGATGACATCATCCCTCCACCTAGTCCTGGTCTGCCCCGTGGCCTCGTCCCAGCTGGACACATCCTCACCAGATGTCTCAACCACCTCAGCTGGCTCCTTTCCACCCAGAGCAGCAGCAGGTCTGCTCCGAGTCTCTCACAGATGACTGAACTCCTCTAGGGGGAGACCCCAGCCCCCTCCTGAAAAAAAAAAAAAACATTTCAGCCACTTGTATCAGTGACCTTGTTCTTTCAGTCATGACCCATCGCTCATGACCACAGGTGAGCGTAAGAACCAAGAATGACAGGTAGATCGGAAGCTTTTCCGTTTTGGCAGCGCTCTTTTTTCTTCACAACGGTTTGGTCAGTGTTGGGAAAGAGAAATCTGTTTATTGGTATTTGTAGTTAAACACATTAGTAAATGTACACAATTAAGCAATCACGTTCCCAAAAAATGAACTAGGTCATAGTTCTTTTCAATGTCGCTGCAAGCTTATTTTTTAAAAAATATTGCCACAGCCCATTTAGAACCACTGACAGCAATTATTTGATCACTGAAACTTTGTGTCAGATTTAATCTCCATATCCAATTTTGAATCCCGATCCAACCAGGGTTTAGATGTTAGCGTTGCAGCACTGTGGTGGCTGGTGTTGCCAGATTGGGACTGTTTACAGTGTGTTTTAGCTGGAAGGCTCTATGGAAATCTGCCACACTCTTAAATGAAGTCGTACTGTGAGAGAGCGTCGTTCACAAACGCCAGTATGAACACGCTCACAATAACGTTCATCAAGCGGAAATACAGAACACTCAGTTCACGTTCGCCCCAAAACATGAACGAGTTCATTCAAGATTCAAGATTCAAGATTCAAGATTCAGGACTACTTTATTAATCCCTTAAAGGGCAATTCCATTTGGTGGCTTGTACACCATGCTCATAGCACAAACACATAGCAGCATAACAGCACAAACACACACATAACATAACATAACAGAGAAACCAGAAAAGAAAGAGAGTTGGCAGCTGTGTGCAAAGTCTGCTAGTTGCATGTAAGAAAATGAATAAATACATCATTACAAATGGGAATTCTAATAAATATCACCATTAAAAAGTACATCTCTAAAAAAGAAATACATAAAAGTACACAGTACCCAGTGCACGCCACGTGCATCACACAATTTCAGCTAAAAGAATTCACATAGTTTTGTTCAGCAGTCGGACAGCGGAATGAACAAAAGACCTGGACAGACGGTTGCCCCTACTGGCAGGCTGGGCAAAACGACGACCCGAAGGCAAAAGTATGAATTCATTTGCCAAGATGTGTCCAGGGGAGTTCAAAATACTTTGTGATTTCCTCACTACCTGCTGTTCCCATAGAATGTACGATCGTTCATTGCGGTACAGCGATTTTAATACCGCTCCTGTTGCGGCTAAAGTCACACTCCAGTGTCCTCTCACTCATGAACCATCCCTTCTTTCAAAAGGTAAACGTCTTTCTGGAAGATGCTACAGCGGCACCCAGTGTGGACAACCAATGCAACTGTTTACCCTCAGGTGCATAACGTATGTCAGATATCTAGAAGCAACAATACTGTTTGCACCCAGGGTGGATTAAAGCAACCGTGACCATGACCTGTCAAATATGCAAAAGGAACCACTGGAACTTCCTGTCAGAACTTTTCAGAATTAAAGCAGAAGTAAGCTGAATATTTGTGTTAATATAAGTCTTAAATAGTTATATCTTCCGACAGCAATCACTTACATAGAGTGTTTGGTCTGAAACACGGGTCTGTCAGTCACTCTGCTCTGCTGTAAGCCGAGGAGAAAACTTTCCTTGTATCCTACAACTTTTATCCAATGAGGAGAGAGAACGGCATAAAGGGGCGGTCCTCTCTGTGTGCAGCCAAGGGATGCGCGTGAATGTGGTGACGTAGGGACGAGGGCGGGGACTGCTAACTCCATCGGCTAACAAGAAGTTAGCCAAAACGACCGGATCGCTTACTTCTGCTTTAACCATTGTAGCTCCATCAGGTTTAAAGTTCTACTGCCCTTCTCCATTGAGGCTTTCTAACATGGTTTGGTCTGCACATCTGCCAAAACTAAACTGCAATGGTCGCAGAAGTCTTTAACACCAACTTATCAAATGCCACATTGCATCATCCTCTACGCTGTTTATGAATGCCGCAAAGACTGATGCACATTGTGAGTCCATATGTGTTTTAACAACTCAACAGTAGCATCAGCCACAGTGAATTGAAAACAGACACAGTTTTTGTCTCTTGATTGAGCCATAATGCTGAAAAAACAAACACCAGCTCCTCTGAGACTCATTTTGTCCACTATCAATATTTTCATAATAACTTTGCACAACATGAAAAATAAGCACAATGTGTCATGGCGTCCAGCAGCAGCAGCAGCAGCAACAGATGTTTAAAGAGGACCAGCTCTCTCCACAACCTGCTCACGCTCCCACACACATTGCAGAACCACCCCTGATGTTCATACATGGTTTCTCTGATTAATGTTGTGGCAACCAAACAAACAAGAGGGTTTACTGGTCGAACGGCTCTACCATCTGAGCTCCAGCTGTGCAGCCCTCACCCACCGTGTCAGCATCTCCTTCTATCACTCAACGTTTCCTTTCACCGCAGCAGCAACCTCTGAACCCTGTAGTTATACCTCCACTCCACCACAACAGCAGCCAGCAGCCAGGGCAAATCATAAAAAAAAGAGAAAAAGTTTCAGTGTGAGTCACTGTGGAAGGCCGGCCTTCATGACAGATGATGACCTACTTTGGCCCCCTGAAGGTATGAGTCCATGTTTCTGCTCCGTCCATGTGAAACAAACGTTGACTCAAGAGAAGGAGCACTGCAAAAACTCAAAATCTTACCAAGAATATTTGTCTTATTTCTAGTCAAAATGTCATTTCTAGTCAAAACAAATCTCATTATACCTAAAATATGTATATTTATGCATATACATACATCGTTATACATAAAAAAAAAAAAAAAAAAAGTAGCTTGTTTTTAGACACTTTTTACTTCTTTCAAGTCTATTTTCATTTGAAATAAGTAGAAAAATCTGATAGTGGAGCAAGTTTTTCTTTCTTATTACAAGCACACAAAAAACGTGCTTTCACTGGCAGATTTTTCTATTTATTTCAAGTGAAAATTAGTTTGAAACAAGTGAAAATTGTCTAAAAACAAGTGAATTTTTAGGTGGTGAGTCTTATTTAAAGTGGAAAGAGTTTAGTTTTGACTAGAAATGAGACATTTTGACAAGAAATAAGACAAATATTCTTGGAAAGATTTTGAGTTTTTACAGTGCACACACACATGCAGCAGACAAAGAGGTGGTGAGTTCTTGATAACTCAAAATCTTACCAAGAACATTTGTCTTATGTCATGTCTAGTCAAAACAAATCTTATTATACGTAAAATCACATTAAAAAGTAGCTTGTTTTTAGACACTTTTTACTTTTTTCAAGCATATTTTTACTTGAAATAAGTAGAAAAATCTCATAGTGGAGCAAGTTTTTCTTTCTTATTACAAGCACAAAAAATGTGCTTTCACTGGCAGATTTTTCTACTTATTTCAAGTGAAAATTGTCTAAAAACAAGTTAATTTTTAGGTGATGAGTCTTAATTAAAGTGGAAAGAGATTAGTTTTGACTTAGAAATGAGACATTTTGACAAGAAATAAGACAAATACTCTTGGAAAGATTTTGAGTTTTTTGCAGTGTAGGGATGAGGAAAAGGAAAAGCAGGGAGGGAGGAGGAGGAAGAGGGTGGTTGGTTTACTCAGCAGGACGGAGAGAGAGGAAGAGGAGGGCAGGTGCAGGAGGAGGCTGACTCTTTCCCAGAGCTTCAAAGTAGGGAGTTTTCTGCCCGCATACATAACACCCGACCTGCATAAAACAAACATGTTTGACACACATGTGCACTGCAGCACTGACACACTCTGGGGGTAAACACACCAAACACCCACATCACTCCCAGCGGAGCGAGGGGATACTGATCCTTTCCTGTCGGCTCACCAGCGTCGGGGTAGTGTTACTCTTGAACAGAGATGAGTCACGGAGCACAGGAAGATCGGCCTCGACGCTCCCATGCTAATACTTCTCCTTTCCTTTCCTTTGCTTTTCCGTTTCCTCCTCCTCCTCCTCCTCCGATAGCCGCTAGGTGTGCGCAGTTGCATGCGTGTGATAAATGGACTCCAGTGAGATCAAATGAAAAGTTGGAATTTATTTGAATAAACTCGACGGCTTCGACTTACTTGCATTCATTATTACCCACATGCATGCGTTTGTTGCTGCCAGGCCTCGCAGCTGCAAAAACCATCAGAGCGAACACAAACACTTTAGCCTGTTTTTTTGAGGAATCCCTTTGAGGCGAGTGCAGATTGTGTGAAAATGAAAATGGGCCCCAGAGCACCTCCAGGTCGAAAAGCCCCCCCACCACCCCACCCCTTCTGCAAAAACAAGGCAGTCGTGGCATCTGTAGTTTGTCTTTGCAGTGATTTTGTGTCTTTTGGGGTCATTGTGTGGTGGTTTCTAACGTCTTTATTGCAGTTTCACTTGTCTTCAGAGTTGGTTTGCTTCCCTTAGAGGTCCCTTTGTGTCCCTTTCTAATCACTTTCCATTTCTTTGTGTTTGTTTTGAGTCCATTTGCATCTTTTTATGGTAATTCGGTGTCTCTGTGGTCTCTGTGTGTGGTGTGGTCAGTTTCTCTCTCTCTTTGTAGTTGTGTTTTATCCCTTTGTGGTCATTTTATGTCCACCTTTGGTCTCCTTCTGGAAGTTAGCGGTTCTCTTAATGGTCATTTTGTGTGTCTTTGTGGTCATTTTTAGTTTCTTTATAGGTTTTGTGCCTCCTCTGGTGTCTTTGTGGCAGCCAGGTCTTTTATTTTGGTAGTTTTCCAACTATGAATGGTCATTTTGCTCCTGTGTTGCTGATTCTTGTCCTTATATCACTTCTTTGTGTTTGTATTGAGTCCATTTGCATCTTTTTATTGTAATTCAGTGTCTCTGTGGTCTCTGTGTGTGGTGTGGTCAGTTCCTCTCTCTCTTTGTAGTTGTGTTTCTATCCCTTTGTGGTCGTCTTTGGTCTCCTAGTGGAAGTTACATCCAGATTTTTGGTAGCTGTGTTTCTCTTCATGGTCATTTTGTGCCCATTTGTTGTTAAATCTTGAGCCTTTCTGGTTACCTTTCATTTATTCCTGTTTGTTTTTGAGTCCATTTACATCTTTCTGTGGTAATTAAGTGTTTCTGTGGTCACTGTGTGTGTTGTGGCCAGTTATTGGCTCTTTGTAGTTGTGTTTTATCACTTTGTGATCATTTTATGTCGACCTTTGGTCTCCTTCTGGAAGTTACATCCAGCTTTTTGGTAGCAATGGTTCTCTTAATGGTCAATTTGTGTGTCTTTGTGGTCATTTTGAGTTTCTTTATAGTTGGTTTTGTGTCTCCTCTGGTGTCTTTGTGGCAGCCAGGTCTTTTATTTTGGTAGTTTTCCAACTATGAATGGTCATTTTGCTCCATTGTTGCTGATTCTTGTCCTTTTCTAATTATATTTCATTTATTTTGAGTCCATTTGCATCTTTGCATGATCACTCACATGATCACTTGTAGTGTTTTATCCCTTTGTGGTTGTTTTGTGTTGTCTTTGGTCTCCTTGTGGAAGTTACATCCAATTTTTTGGTAGTTGTGTTTCACTTAATGGTTGTTGTGTCTCTTTGTGGTCATCTTTAGTCTCTTTATATGTGGTTTGCTTCCCCATGTGGAAGTTTGGTGTCTCTTCTGGTGTCGTAGTCATGTCTTCGTTTTGTGTCGTATTTGGTCTCCTTGTGGAAGTTACGTCCAGCTTTGTTATGTTTCTCTTAATAGTCATTCTGTGTGTCTTTGTGGTTGTTTTGTGTCTCTTTATAGTTGGTTTGCCTCTACTTGTAGTAGTTTTGTGTCTCTTCTGGTGTCTTTGTGGTAGTCCTGTCTCTCATTTTGGTAGTTTTGCATCCATTTATGGTCATTTTGCCCATTTGTAGCTGATTTGTGTCCCTTATTAATCACTTTTCATTGATTTGTGTTTGTTTTGAGTCGATTTGCATCTTTGCGTGATCATTCAATGTCTCTGTGTTGCAGTTTCCGTCTCTTTGTAGTAGTGTTTTATCCCTTTGTGGTCTTTTTGTGTTGTCTTTGGTCTCCTAGTGGAAGTTACATCCAGCTGTTTTGGTAGTTGTGTGTCTCTTAATGGTCATTCTGTGTGTCTTTGTGGTTGTTTTGTGTCCCTTTGTGGTAGTCAGGTCTTTTATTTTGGTAGTTTTGCATCCATTAATGGATATTTTGCTCTTTTGTAGATTATCTATGTCCCTTTCTAATCATTTTTCATTTCTTTGTGTTTGTTTCGAGTCCATTTACATACACCTTTTTCGTGGTCATTTAGGGTCTCTGTGGTTGCTGTGTGTGGTGTGGTCAGTTTCTGTCTCTTTGTGGATGGTTTTCTGTCGTCTTTGGTCTCCTAGTGGGAGCTCCATCCAGCTCTTTGGTAGTTTTGTTCCTCTTAATGTTCATATTGCGTGTCTTTGTGGTTGTTTTGTGTAGATTTGTGTCTCTTTGTGGTCATTTTTAGCCTCTTTACAGTTGGTTTGCTTCCCCATGTGTGTCTTCTGGTGTCTTTGTGGTAGTCCTGTCTTTAATTTTGGTATAGTCTCAATCCATTAATGCTCATTTCACTCCTTTATAACTGATATGTGTCCCTTTCTAATCATTTTCCACTTCTCTCTGGTTGCTTTAAACCTCTTCTTGGTTCTGGGTCTTTCTGCATAAACTTGTGGTCATTTCCTGTCTCTCTGTGGCTGACTTGTCTCCATTGTGGAAGGTGCGTCCAACTTTTTTGCTAGTGGTGTCTGTCTTAATGGTCATTTTGTGTCTCTTTGCGGTTCCTTGTGTAGACGTGTGTCTCTTTATGATTATTGAGCTCCCTTCTGAGTGTCCCTTTGTGATAGTTTTGCAGTTTTGTGTCTGTTTTTGGTCATTTTGTGTCTTTTTATCTGAGCTCCGAGGGCTTTAAAACAAGACAGACAGCTCATACAGAGACTGTTGTCATCTGACCCGGGACCTCTCCGTCTGACAATCTGTCCATAATTTGAACCATTTAACTTTCTTCCCTCTTTTTGTACCTTCTTTTCTTCGAGCAGTTTACACCGTTTACGTCACAGGACCACCCAGAGGTTTTTTTTCTTTTTCTGAGGATGATCTGTCCCCTTGAGGACGACCATTACCTCAGCATATGGCAGAGCTAAACAGACCCACACACACACACACAAGCGTGGATGCAGAGCCCTACAAACAGTTGTGAGTTAGGGGATTCCCAGAGGGTGGTTCACAGTCAGAATGAGGTCACCTCGTACTGTAGCTTTACACACACACACCCCAAAACTTATGGGTGAAAAATACAATAAAATAAATCCACTTCAGATACACCCCGACAGTCGCACACAGCCATGGAGCTCTGGAGGATATTAAATATCGGTCTGAGAAGCATAAAGCATCTTGATATGTCGGAAATCACCTCCATTTGTTTTTTACAGCTCTGGAGATTGGTTGTTTGAACAATATGAGCTCATGCGTGACCGACACGATGTTTTAAGTTGTACATCCACTCTGTGATCGTGCCAGATAAACGCCATGTGGAAGTGACAGTGACAGTTTACAGAATCACAAATAAGGAAATGAGATAAGAAGTGGAGGGAGATAGAGGGAGGAAACACTGGGCCCAGTTGTTCTAATCGAATTTCTGGATCAAATCTTGAAAATGGGTTGTTTCAAAACTAAAAACGGATTCTGAGGTCGGATTGGATCACGTAATCCAGACTTGGTTTTAATCTGGATCAAACACTCAATTTGTGTTGTTCAAAACCTTTTTAGTAGGATTGGGAAAACTTTGATCCAAAAATTGGTCAAATAAAAAACATTTATAATGTAGTATATTTTGCACCTGATTTTTACATTTTAGTATTAAAATAAGTAAAGTTAAACGGAGACCAAGGAGGTTTTTTTTTGGTTCTAAAAAAGTCTCATATTAATGTGGATGAATCTACGTTACCACTTGTTAATGGCTCCATTTTCGATAAATATATCGTTTTGTCTTTATCGTTATTTTGTTATTATTATTTAGTGGTCGATTCGCCCAGCATTTACTACTTTCGGTTTCACGGACGCTGCCCGGCGGGTCATGGGAATAACGCCACCAGATCGACGTTTATGGTCGGAACTACGACGGTATCTGATCGTCTTCCAACCTCCCACTTTCATTCTTGATTAATGAAAACATTCTTGGCAAATGTTTTCACTTTCGTCCGTCTTGCGCCGGTCCAAGAATTTCACCGTGCACTTGGAGGCTCATGGGAAATGCAGAGTGAAAACACTTCGCTTTCGAAAACTCCTCGTCCCTTTAACTTTTGATTATTTCACCAAAGAAAAAAAACTTTTCCCCAACAACTGGATAATTAAATGAAAATTGAAATTTGTATTTAGAATTTAGAAGTTCGAATTTGAAACACATGGACAAATATTCACAATGTATTTGACTAATGTACTGTATATTTGTTTTTTTCATTCATTTGTTGTGGGTCAGATCAGGTCTTCTTTGTTTAAAAGACATGGAAGAAACAAAAAACAGCTCAGAAATCAATACATACATCCCATTTTCAAATAAACACACTGTGAGTGACTCCATGCTGCTGTTCTACCTGTAGTTTACAGACCAGTCACATTTAACACTCATTATCTGGATTTGTTAATCTTGAAAAGTTTGGATCTGGATCAGACTGATCTAATCCAACTGTGCTTTGAACAACTGGGATACAATTAAGACGGATTACATGATCCTGGATAGGAAAAAAAAAAAAAAAAGGGATTTCAAAATCTGGATAATTCTGGGCCCTGGAGCAGAGGATGATTAGGATCAATAATCAATACTGTATAATGAGGAGCTATAGGGGGAAAAGAACCTGATGCTGGGACTGACAACTGGTTGCTCAGCGAGGCGTAGTGAACTCTGGCCGTGCAGATGAATTCATGAAGTTTAATGAGCCGTGTATTCCGCCTCTTAGACCTCCGCCACCGCCATGATACGACAAGAGGTGAATAAAATTTCATCTGGGTGCTGAACAGAAATGAAACATCAGCATCAGCAGCAGCAGCAGCAGCGAGGCGAGGCGAGGCGGCGTCTTTTTCCCAGAGAACAATGTCCTGGTTACAACTGGGCAATCCACAGACCTCACTGGGCAGCCTGCACTGGGACTATTTCTTCAGTTGGAAAGTAGATCCAATGAAAACTGTTCATCACAGTGAGGTCTGTGGAGTTATCCAGCGCAGACCGAGGCATTCCTTCTAGAAATAGACCCCCTTTTTTCCTCTTAAGTTAACGTCGTCAATTGTAATTTTTCATCACTTCGAAACACCACAAGCAGGATTCCAGTCACCTTCCATTGTGTCGGCGCGGGCGGTGACAGAAATCTCACAGAAGGGATATTTCAAAACTTCAGCACATGAAAAACCAAAACTATCTGCACGGTTAGCGAGAAAAATGTTTTTCTGCGATTCAAGTATTCTGACCCTTTAAATTATTTTCCCCAAAGTGTGAGGCCTTCAGGGTGTGCGCTCGGCTGACTTTGGCCCAGATGTGCGTAGTACAAGTTAACATGAGGGCCGTTTCCTGCAGCCAGGGGGACAAGACATACTTTTTTTTTTCTGGAGGGGTGGGTTTTGATAGCCCCCTCCTCTCTCCTCCTCTTAGACTTTACACATGTGGCGTCGTGGTGCGATGTCTGTACCAACTGTCATAAAACATTTCCTGCTGCGAGCAGTGAGAGGTGTATTTCAGGACAGCAGGAAAACCTCAGACGGACCTGAGAAAAGCTCGCCACTCCTGGAACTCAATCGTGTAATCACCTAAAAATGCATGAACACACACACACACACACACACACACATTGAATGCGACACCGACACACACACACACAGCATATGCACTCACAAACAATGTCAAACCACAACTGAGTCACTTTGCTTCCTGAGGGAAAATTGGCTCCACGAGGAGGGCAGGCAGCGAAGGCACTCCTCGACTGTTGGCTGATCGCGCTGACAGCAGCACATGTCCTGTGCATTCCCACACACTCTGCTCACACTCATCTGCTGGCATGCATTCACACACACACACACACATATAAATACACACACACACTCACACACACACACGCACACTTCCTACTCCTCGGGAGAAAAAAAAATCCATAAAAAAGGTCCATAAATCATCTGTGGGCGCTACACAACCTGGAAAACATTCAAACACAAGCCTGATAAGACGTTTGAAAAAAAAAAAAAAAAGACTTAAATTGGCAGTAAACACCCACACACAGACACACACTGCAAAAACTCAAAATCTTACCAAGATTATTTGTCTTATTTCTAGTCAAAACAAATCTCATTATACTAAAAATAAGACTCATCACATAAAAAGTAGCTTGTTTTTTAGACACTTTTTTACTTTTTTCAAGCAAATTTTCACTTGAAATAAGTAGAAAAATCTGATAGTGGGGCAAGTTTTTCTTTCACTGGCAGATTTTTCTACTTATTTCAAGTGAAAATTAGTTTGAAACAAGTGAAAATGATCTAAAAACAAGTTAATTTCTAGGTGATGAGTCTTATTTTAAGTGGAAAGAGATTAGTTTTGACTAAAATTGAGACATTTTGACAAGAAATTAAAACAAATATTCTTGGAAAGATTTTGTACAGTTTTTACAGTGCACACACACATGCAGCAGACAAAGAGGTGGTGTTTGGAGGATTCCTGATGCAAAGGTATGCAGAGTTTTTTGGCTCGTCGTCCTCCATGAGTTTCCTGTGTGGTCCACACTTTGCGTCTTGAGTTACGCAAAACCCGGTTTCATCCAGCGTCTGTTACACACAGACATAGCCGGGGTCAGACACACAGATATTACCCCGCAGTAATGATGATTTATGGGCTAATTCTTAACTCGGTGACATCCTAGAGAAGAATGCTAGAGCAGTAAGATAATATACACACTCAAGTCTGTTTTCGCTGAATCCTTCTCCTTGGCTTTCGGACGCAGCTCTCACACTCTCTCCATCCAAATCACACTGACTTCATTTCACTCGCACGACACCGATCCATAAAGGAAACTAAAGATGTGACCGCGGGAAACAAAAGGAGAGAGAACGCACTGCAAAAATCTCAAACTCTTACCAAGAATATTTGTCTTATTTCTAGTCAAAACAAATCTCATTATACCTAAAATAAGACTCTTCACATTTAAAAAGTAGCTTGTTTTTAGACACTTTTTACTTCTTTCAAGCAGATTTTCACTTGAAATAAGTAGAAAAATCTGATAGTGGAGCAAGTTTTTCTTTCTTATTACAAGCACAAAAAACTTCCTTTCACTGGCAGATTTTTCTACTTATTTCAAGTGAAATTTTGTTTGAAACAAGTGAAAATGATCTAAAAACAACAAGTTAATTTTTAGGTGATGAGTCTTATTTAAAGTGGAAAGAGATTAGTTTTGACTAGAAATGAGACATTTTGACAAGAAATAAGACAAATATTCTTGGTAAGATTTTGAGTTTTTGCAGTGCGATCAGGAATCAGTGCGTTTTTCCAAAGTGCACCACAGACAGACAGTGGATGACAGATCAAGAATAACACGGTTCCTGTGACGGAGGAGTGGGCCTGACCTCAGACTGATCTGTACATCCCATTCACCTCTAATGAACATGACTCACCGTGTTTATAATGGCAGCAGGTTACAAGTTCAGCTGCTTTAACCCTCCTGTTGTCCTCCTGGGTCAAGGAAGGAAGGAAGGAGGGGAGGAAGGAGGGAAGGAAGGAAGGAAGGAGAAAAGGAGGGAAAGATAGAAGGAGGAAGGGAACAGATTGGGTCAAAAAGGAAGGAAGAAGTAAGGACGAAGGAAGGAAGGAAGGAAGGAAGGAAGGAAGGAAGGAAGGGAGGGAGGGAGGGAGGGAGGGGAAAAGGATTGTGGAAAGAAGGAAGGAAAGAAAAGTGGAGGGAGGGAACAAATTTGTTCAAGGAAGGAAGAAGAGGGAAGAAAGAAGGAAGGAAGAAAGGGAGGGGGAAAGGATTGTGGAAAGAAGGAAGGGAAAGGTGGAGGGAGGAAACAGATTTGTTCAAGGAAGGAAGAAAAAAGAAGGGAGGAAAGAAAGAAAGATGGAGGGAGGGAAGAGATTGGGTCAATTGGATCAAAAGAGGAAGGAAGAAGAAGTAAGGACGAAGGGAAGGAAGGAAGGAGAAAAGGAGGGAAAGATAGAAGGACGGAGGGAACAGATTGGGTCAAAAAGGAAGGAACGAAGGGAAGAAGGGAAGGGTGGGGAAAAGGATTGTGGAAAGAAGAAGGGAAAAAGGAAGGAACGAAAAGTGGAGGGAGGAAACAGATTTGTTTAAGGAAGGAAGAAGAAGGAAGGAAGGAAGGAAGGAAGGAAGGAAGGAAGGAAGGAAGGAAGGAAGGAAGGGGAAAAGGAGGGAAAGATAGAAGAAGGAGGGAGGGAACAAATTGGGTCAAAAAGGAAGGAAGAAGTAAGGACGAAGGGAAGGAAGGAAAGGAGGGGGAAAAGATTGTGGAAAGAAGGAAGGAAAGAAAAGTGGAGGGAGGGAACAAATTTATTCAAGGAAGGAAGAAGAGGGAAGAAAGAAGGAAGGAAGGGGGAAAAGATTGTGGAAAGAAGGTAGGGAAAGATGGAGGAAGGAAACAGATTTGTTCAAGGAAGGAAGAAGAAGGAAGGAGGGGAAAGGGAAGGAAAGAAAGAAAGATGGAGGGAGGGAACAGATCAGGTCAATTGGATCAAAAGAGGAAGGAAGAAGAACTAAGGACGAAAGGAAGGAGGAGGGAAGGAAGGAAGGAAGGAAGGAAGGAAGGAAGGAAGGAAGGAAGGAAGGAAGGAAGGAAGGAAGGAAGGAAGGAAGGAAGGAAGGAAGGAAGGAAGGAAGGGCACAAGGAGGGAAAGATAGAAGGAGGGATGGAACAGATTGGGTCAAAAAGGAAGGAAGTAGTAAGGACGAAGGGAAGGAAGGAAGGGAGGGAGGGGAAAAGGATTGTGGAAAGAAGGAAGGGAAAAAGGAAGGAAAGAAAAGTGGAGGGAGGGAGGGAAGGAAGGAAGGAAGGAAGGAAGGAAGGAAGGAAGGAAGGAAGGAAGGAAGGAAGGAAGGAAGGAAGGAAGGAAGGAAGGAAGGAAGGAAGGAAGGAAGGAAGGAGGAGTGGGCCTGACCTCAGACTGATCTGTTCATCCCATTCACCTCTAATGAACATGACTCACCGTGTTTATAATGGAAGACTCTTCAGCAGCAGGTTACAAGTTCAGCTGCTTAAAAAAGACTCAAATTCAGATACAAAGGTGAAGCTGAGGTGAAAGGGTTCACACACACACACACACACACTCAGAGACAGACATGCTGCGACAAAGCTTCAAACACACACACACACACACACACACACACACACACACGCACAAGTCTAAATGTTCTGATATCGGAGTAACACGTGCTCTGGTAATTTACCCCGTCGTGCAGAAAAGCCAAAATAATAACAGCTTTCCAACTTAGCAACTGTCAACAGCGCCGCGACCCAAAGGCAATGTCATCATCATCATCTTCATCATCATCTTCATCATCATCCACCCACCCACAGCTCCGACTTACAGCTTACAAACAAACACACACACACACACACACACAGACACACACAGAGAGACAGAGTGGGATGACAGTGATTGCTGAGACCACTAATCATTTCAGGGCCACTGTGTCGATTCCCACTCCGACAGAAACAAATAAAAACTAAAGGGAAAGAAAGAAAAGGAAAGAAAGAAAGAGGGAGAGAGAGAGTTGTTTAGTTTGTTAGTTTAATAACCAGTTTGGTATCCTGCAGCCAGACCCCAGACCCAAACACACACAGACAATGTCATGTAAAGCTGCACAACTCTACTGTACACACTGCAAAAACTCAAAATCTTACTAAGAATTTTTGTCTTATTTCTAGTCCAAAACAAATCTCATTCTACTTAAAATAAGACTCGTCACATAAAAAGTAGCTTGTGTTTAGACACTTTTTACGTCTTTCAAGCAGATTTTCACTTAAATTACAAGCACAAAAAAAACTTGCTTTCACTGGCAGATTTTTCTACTTATTTCAAGTGAAAATTAGTTTGAAACAAGTGAAAATGATCTAAAAACAAGTTAATTTTTAGGCGGTGAGTCTTATGTAAGTGGAAAGAGATTAGTTTTGACAAGAAATAAGACAAATATTCTTGGACAGATTTTGAGTTTTTGCAGTGCATGCATGCTATGATTCTTTCTCACTTGTCGTATTGCATCACGTCATCATGGTCACAAGTTTCTCAAGTCACTTTGAAACCCATAGTAGCAAATTATAAGCAAGCAATAAAACTTATGGATCAAAAACCAATGAGATGGCATCACTGTGGCATCCTGAGAAAACACAACCTTCTTGCATTGGAAAACTTTATAATTTACTGTAACATCAGACTGGTTTTTAAATGTCTTCATCATCCCTGTTTTCTGCACTGATAAAAAGACGCCGGTAAACACACAAGCCTCCTACAATGGCGGCTGCATTGTTCCCAAGTGTACAACATCATTTGGACCATCTGCCTTCTCAGTAAAATGGATTAACCTATGGAAGACTTTACCCACTCACCTGAAACTGGGGACTGATACTAACTCTTTTAATACACTGCAAAAACTCAAAATCTTACCAAGAACATTTTTGGCGTATGTCATGTCTAGTCAAAACAAATCTCATTATACATAAAATCACATAAAAAGTAGCTTGATTTTAGACACTTTTTACTTTTTTCAAGCATATTTTTACTTGAAATAAGTAGAAAAATCTGATAGTGGGGCAAGTTTTTCTTTCTTATTACATGCACAAAAAACTTGCTTTCACTGGCAGATTTTTCTACTTATTTCAAGTGAAAATTAGTTTGAAACAAGTGAAAATGATCTAAAAACAAGTTCATTTTTAGGTGATGAGTCTTATTTTAAGTGGAAAGAGGTTCGTTTTGACTAGAAATGAGACATTTTGACAAGAAATAAGACAAATATTCTTGGAAAGAGTTTGAGTTTTTGCAGTGTAGAGGACTAAAAGCATGGTTAAAAGCAAAACAACAATGCTCACATGTATAAATATGGACTTTTTCCATTGTTACTAATATCACTGCTGTGATCATGACTTCTGTTTGCTTCATCTCCTCTCGTTGATCTTGTGCTCTGTGTTTTTAGAATAGCCGCCTATGGACTGGTGTTGAAAATTAGCACATGTGCTAAACACACCCAAGCAAAGTATCTCACTGCAAAAACTCAAAATCTTACCAAGAATATTTGTCTTATTTCTAGTCAAAATGTCTCATTTCTAGTCAAAACAAATCTCATTATACCTAAAATATGTATATTTATACATATACATACATAAAAAGTAGCTTGTTTTTAGACACTTTTTACTTATTTCAAGTCTATTTTCATTTGAAATAAGTAGAAAAATCTGACAGTGGAGCAAGTTTTTCTTCCTTATTACAAGCACAGAAAACTTTGCTTTCACTGGCAGATTTTTCTACTTATTTCAAGTGAAAATGAGTTTGAAACAAGTGAAAATGATCTAAAAACAAGTTAATTTTTAGGTGATGAGTCTTATTTAAAGTGGAAAGAGATTAGTTTAGATTAGAAATGAGACATTTTGACAAGAAATAAGACAAATATTCTTGGAAAGATTTTGAGTTTTTGCAGTGCTGGAACAGTCTCAATGTATTTATGGTGTCCATATCAAATAAAATAAAACATAACATAACACAACACAACATTAGTCTCCTTGTATGTTTGTTCCCACAGCCGTGTCACCAGCGTGTTCACGGGGGGAAGTGTTACTGTAATCTGTGCTGCGGCGGCTTCTATAGAGCCGAGGGTTGGGATTTGGGATTTAAATGACACACACAAAGACAGACAGTCAGAGAGGGATGCAGACAGACAGACAGACCTACAGTGCAGTGTGGCTGGTTAGTGCAGCAGCGTACAGTACAGTATGTGGTCCAGTGGGAGTCGACTCTGCAGTATAATTAGAGGCTTGTTTCAAGTGGAACAGACCTTACAGTAACAAGGCTGTGACGGTGACAGATTGATGGCGTGTAATGGGAGGTTAGGACAACACTGGAGGTCCTTCCTCATGAATGGATGGACGTTTTAGTTTACCTACTGTGCTGTGTTGAGCTGCAGCTCTGCACACGACCCGCTGAAGCTGTCTGTCTGTCTGTCGCCCGAGTCTGGGAAAGAAGTCGGGGAAAATCCCACGGGGCTGCGAAATGTGCACATGAAGCATCCACAGCAGCTGCTTGTTGCACTGACTGGTTGTGTATTTATAGAGATAACAGGGCTCGGCATGATGTAACGCAAGTCAGATATTCCTCGAAAATGTACCTTTAAGAAAAAAGAAAAAGAACACTGCAAAAACTCAAAGTCTTTCCAAGGATATTTGTCTTATTTCTTGTCAAAATGTCTCAATTTTAGTCAAAACTAACCTCTTTCCACTTAAAATAAGACTCATCACCTAAAAATTAACTTGTTTTTAGATATTTTTTACTTGTTTCAAACTAATTTTCAATTGAAATAAGTAGAAAAATCTGCCAGTGAAAGAAACTTGCTCCACTATCAGATTTTTCTACTTTTTTCAAGTGAAAATATGCTTGAAAAAAGTAAAAAGTGTCTAAAAACAAGCTACTTTTTAATGTGATAAGTCTTATTTTAAGTATAATGAGATTGGTTTTGGCTATAAATGACATTTTGACTAGAAATAAGACAAATATTCTTGGAAAGACTTTGAGTTTTTGCAGTGAAGCAGTTCAATTAAAAGCCCATGCAGGCAACATGACAAATGCCTCGCCTGTCATCTGCTGTGTTGAAACCAGACTAATCTGTCCCTGTGTAGCAGCGGTGTGGCACGGCACAAACGTTCCACATCAAGCTCCACATTATGGAGGATTAATGGAAGACAAAAAAAAACCTCTGTGGGAAACAATTTGCCCAGTTTCTGTGGTAAAACAAGAAATGATTCAAGAAAGATTTAGATCTGCACAAACACTCTTGGTACGGGAGCCTGATAACATTTCCAAACATTCAAATGGCTCACGACGTTGAAATCGGGGATGATTTGCGAGTCCAGAAACACACACAAAACAAAACAAAAAAAAAAGAAAGTAAAAGAGGGCTCGATTCAGGAGCAACAGAAAGAAGAATAACACAAACAGCTTATACAGTACAATGAACCCAAAAACACGGGTCAGCTCCTTTCCTTAAAAACATTCCCTGAAACAAACTCGGTGACTTAATATAGCCGTTCCCCTCGGACCATGCCCTGACCCGGGCTTGACCAAGTCCTGACCAAGTCCTGACCAAACCTGTGGTCGCTCGCTGTCTCACTAGGATCCTCACTGATGACTCTGAACTCTCTGCAGCAGCGCTTTGGCTCGGCGGACCCACTTCATCAAGTCAGGGGGATTGCAGAAGAACAAAACACACACACACAGAGGCACACAGTCTGCATGCATGTACAGAAACACACACACACACACACACACACACACATTATAGTGCTTTCTCAGCATACTGTAGCAGGCTACATTTGCGCAAGAGCCAATTCAAAGCAATTATGGTCTTCCTACCAAAACAGGTCTCCTAAGACTTTGCCTGTCCAACTTGCTCCGCTCACAAAGAGCTTTATTTCACTGGACCCATCTCGTACGATAAATCACCGGCCTCGCACTGTGTAATTGTGATGTATATTTTCTTGCGGTCTCATGGTCCTACCGTACTTAGATTGGATACATTATGCAAATACCTTCTTGTCAAGGAAAGGAAACGTTAATGAGCACCGAGGGTTTGCTGCGTGGTGCGTTCACTGTCCCCCTGTCCTCCCCTTTGTTGTGTTTACGCCGCGGTTATTATTGTCTTTCTAAAAGGCAGCAGATATTTTCGGGGTTTCGCTCTGTGACTCCTGTGTTTGTGTTGGGGAGGGACACACACACACACACACAGATACACACACTCTTACAGACTTTTCAGCGTATAGCCGCAGAATTTTTTCCGTAATCTTTCAAACAATCCCATTGTTATTTAAAAGAAATGTTCTTTATTCTTCTCCTTTTTGTGTTCTTTTGAATAATCTTTATTGTTCAGATGTAGAGTGTTATGTAATGTGTCACAGGCGTGTTGTCTCGGTGTTTACACACAGGACGCTCCTTCTTTATTTTAGTTAGTCACCCAGCGAGTTAAGTTAAAGTTTGTATAAACACTTTGCAGCTCAGGAACACAGGGGAAGCCCTCGGCTCGTCCCTCTGCGCTCTGCTTACGCACCGTCGGTCATATCTGACGCAGAGTGTGTGTGTGTGTGTGTCATTGCTTTTCTCTATAATCTGAAACCAGTCAGATTATTGTTTCAGCCTTTGTTCAGTTTTGAGTTTATGCAACTTTATTATTTATTAGGTGTCATATTCCTTTATGTTAGCGTCTACCTGTCATAGATGCTGTATAAATAGACTTATTTCCTGAAACCAGATGAGTAAGAAGAGACTGTGATCGTCTTAGTTGCTCTATTGTGTCTGACTCTAAGTGTCCAACACTGAATCTTCAACATTGAACCTTCTTGTATAACATTTAATTTCTGGTTAGGATTCGGTTTATCTTCATTAAATTGAAACCATTTAAAAAAACAACACTCAAAGACACGTTACATTGACTCTTGACTTGACTTTTGAACAAGGACATAATCATCATATTTTCACTCACATTGACAGAAAATGTTCGTCTCGTTTTTTTGTTTTTTTTTCATTTACCACAAAAGATTCCAACATCTCAGAGCGGTTTGTGAAGACCACAAAGTCACTCATCAAATTCTAGTTGTGTTTAGGATCCATTTTTCATTTACACCATTCTCCAATTTTTCTATTTTACTTGGAAAAAATAAAATAAAACAAAAAAAAATACAAAGAGCGCCTCTTTCTTTCTTTTCTGGAAATTATTCGGGGAAAATTTCCTGGGAATTACCTGGAATACAATTCCTCATCGAAGACACGTCTCCAAACTGAGTCGAGGTGCGTTCCTCTGAAGGTTGTTTTTTTTTACGTCGGTGTGTCGAGGTGAGATCAATTTGTCTTAACTGTTTTTAACTGAACTTGTCAAAACCAGACAGAATTTATTCCTCTGATTTGTTTGACAAAAGTTTTATTTGGACTTATTTTTATGCCGAGGAGGAGGAGGAGGAGGAGAAGGAGGAGGAGGAGGAGGAGGAGAAGGAAGGACCGACTCAATGAGGCAGATTTACAGGCAGGAGGAGTAAAAAAAAAGCAGCAGAGAACAGAAATAGACGTGGGAGCTGCTGCCCCGACAGGGTCCGTGACCCACTTTGGGTTCAGGATCATTACTACACAACAACCACAGTTACACGTTTCTATTTGTGTCATGATTTAATTAAATGTCTGAGTGGTGGATGAATCAGAGATGCTCAGGCCACCACACCTCAGCCAGGCAGGCAGAGCTGAAGAATGTAGCTACATGCACAGAAAGATGCTCCAGGACGTTTCCTGTCTCTAATATCTCTTATGCATGTACGTGTAATTATCTATGACAGACACACAAAAGGAAACAAAACGTGACACCCTCACAGGAGATTAATGACCAGCGTTGTTCTCAGAAATGAGATCTATACCACAACCAGCCTGCCAAACCCTCCAACATACACTCACACACTCACACACACTCGTACGCCAAAGGCAGACAAATGACGAGCGTATGAGCGAGTGTTTCCTGGCCTTTTGCTCCTCCATTAGGAACTCTTACCAGAACCACGACGTCTTACCCCTAGATCCACCAAAATCCCAGACGTTAACACCTATAGCTCGACTCCCCCGGTCGGTCTCCGCCTGCAGCAGCAGCAGCAGCAGCAGCAGCAGCAGACATGAGCAGCCAGCAGCGGCGGGGTGGACAGGCCTAACTAATGCTGTGTAATTGTCGCAATTATTGAGAAGACAAATCAAACGGCGAGGACTTTAGCTGCTGCGTGCTGCGGCGAACCGGTCGGCCGCCCGATGACATGCAGCGCCGTGACAACCACTTGCGCAACGCTCGTCAGGGTCCTGGTTGAGAAATGGGTTTTGACTCAGCCAGTTGATTTACATCTGGGGTTTTTTGGGGGGGGGGGGGGTATTATCCAGTTGCTTGCCCCAAGTGTGGGCAGTTTTTTGTGAGAGCAGGAAAATGAAAATGCAACGCAACGCAGCGCTCGGGGCGAGGATTAAGTTCGCAGACAGATTTCAAAACAAACTTTGTCTTGAGAAGTGTCATGTTTGTGTGTTTTTCTCTTCTCATTGTCAGATTCACCTAAATGGTAAAAAAAAAAAAAAAAAAAAAAAATCAACCTCTGGATGCTCTCTGAGTGGGAGACACAAACCAGTTGTGACGCTCGGGTTGTTCCAGGAAATATTAAGTTGTCAAGTCTTTCTCGGCTTCGCTCCTCTGCTGGTGTGAGCGTTTTCACGTCTTCTTTCAGTCAATTATTTCCTGTGTTTCCAAGCGCGACTTTCAACAAGTTCAAAACAACAGATGCAAAGACTTGTGACAATCGGAAAGTGCAACAGCGAGCGGTGGTGACAGGGCGATCCGGTCTCTTGGTTTTGAAATGTTTTGTGGTGGCGTTTGCATTCTGGTCTGCTGAGGCAACTGTCAGTAAGAGATTTTGCCTCTTTGCCTCTTTTTTAAAATGAATTCCTCCCTGTGTGAATATCATTGCTTTTGAATAATGGCAGCGCTGGACAGCAAAACCACATCTGCAATTTTCCCATTGTTTTCTGCACATAATATCGTTTTTTTCTATCCTCTAGATGCATCTCAACATGACATCACTTTACATGTTACGCCAATAAGGCCAATAAGAAAAGAAGCAGATGTGACTTAATTATACAGCAGACCCTAGTTTTAAGACCAAAATAGCAGATATGAGAAACAAACTACATATTTTCTGATCCATTCTCAAAGATACAGCATTTTTTTTGTTGTCTTTTTTTCATTACCATGCACAGCTTGGCCACAAATCAAGATTGTTAGCTCTCTTGCTAAATGATGTGCGAGTGCGGTCGGCTTTCGTGATGTTTTTAGGTCACTGAGATTCACAGTAAGTCAAGGAGCGTGAATATGCACAGTAGCTCCACTCTCAGTTTCATTCAGTCAAAGCAACATCTCAGGGTCGCATCTTTACACAGGAAGCACAGGAGGAAATGCTAATGACAATACTTATAAGTTATATCCGTGGGTGGTTTATGACCTTTTCTAAAGCGGCAGCAGCAAGACGCAATTTAGTTTTTCCGGTTATCTCTGACACAGATTCTTATCGCTGCGCTGTAAGCTGCAGAATTAACTGCACACAAACTATCCTGCATTGCAAAAACTCAAAATCTTTCCAAGAATATTTGTCTTATTTCTTGTCAAAATGTCTCATTTCTAGTCAAAACTAATCTCTTTCCACTTAAAATAAGACTCATCACCTAAAAATCTACTTGTTTTTAGATCATTTTCACTTGTTTCAAACTAATTTTCACTTGAAATAAGTTGAAAAATCTGCCAGTGAAAGCAAGTTTCTTTGTGCTTGTAATAAAAAAGAAAAACTTACTATCAAATGTTTCTACTTATTGTAAATGAAGTGTCTAAAAACAAGCTACTTGAGTCTTATTTTAAGGTATAATGGGATTTGTTTTGACTAGAAATGACATTTTGACTAGAAATAAGAGAAATATTCTTGGTAAGATTTTGAGTTTTTGCAGTGCACTGCACATATTTCTCTTATTTCTAGTCAAAACAAATCTCATTATACTAAAAATAAGACTCATCGCATAAAAAGTAGCTTGTTTTTAGACACTTTTTACTTCTTTCAAGTCTATTTTCACTTTAAATAAGTAGAAAAATCTGATAGTGGGGCAAGTTTTTCTTTCTTATTACAAGCACAAAAAACTTGCTTTCACTGGCAGATTTTTCTACTTATTTCAAGTGAAAATTAGTTTGAAAAAGTGAAAATTATCTAAAAACAACTTAATTTTTAGGTGATGAGTCTTATTTAAAGTGAAAAGAGTTTAGTTTTGACTAGAAATGAGACATTTTGACAAGAAATAAGACAAATATTCTTGGAAAGATTTGGAGTTTTTGCAGTGTTCTTCGGTACCACGTGAAGTGGAGTCACCTTAAAGGGCAGTGACGTCTGCAGCCACATTCCTGGTGCTCCCGCTCCTCTCTTAGGAGCGTCGTAGCAAAGAATCCTGGTGGTGGTTTTTTTCTTTGATTGAACGCAGCCTTTCACTTGACTCTGTGGTGAATAATAAAACTAATGCACCCCGCTCTGTGGGAAATGTCAAGCCCGCAAACGATGTTCAATAAACATCCAGCCGGTCTGGATCCACGTCTGGTCAGCGTCAGAGGGCCAAGACAGGGGGGGAAGGCTTTGCAGTGACACACACATACACACACACAGACCATAACCAGGACATGTGAACTTTTCCCCTGCTGGCAGTATTAATCTACACGTTGTTTAAACTAATTGAGATGGAGATAAATCTGTCAGATGGCTGCCTGCGGTCGGTATAGGAGTGTTAATGTCACCGGAGGACGCCAGCAGAGGATTCCCTTAAATTTAAGTTAAGAGGAATAACAGTTGTGTGGTGGTACAAGGGTGTGTGTGTGTATGTGTAAGGTTGAATATGGCAATATGTGTGTGTGTGAGTGTGTGTATTGGCTGGAGGGAATACAGTGACTCTGAAACCAAAAAGAGCCCAACCCACTCCCACAGTGGAAAGAATGATGTGCTATTCTGTAAATGACACCATTGACCAAACAGATGCTTGCCTGAGGTGAGACACTGGGCATTGTGTGTGTGTGTGTCTATGTGTGTGTTTGAGTGTGTGTGAGACACAGCAAGTGAATGCATGTTTGTGAATCAGTTTGCGTGCAACAAATAGTTTGTAATTCTCCAGCTCTGCGTGTTTTTGTGTATGTTTTTCCATGAATTAGTAGTGCAGGAGCAGATGGAGCTGGACACCGACGCTGCACACTGCAAAAACTCTCAATCTTTCCAAGCATATTTGTCTTATTTCTTGTCAAAATGTCTCGTTTCTAGTCAAAACAAATCTCTTTTCACTTAAAATAAGACTCATCACCAAAAAATCTACTTGTTTTTAGATCATTTTCAATTATTTCAAACAAATTTTCACTTGCAATAAGTAGAAAAATCTGCCAGTGAAAGGAAGTTTTTTGTGCTTGTAATAAGAAAGAAAAACTTTCAAAAACTATCAGATTTTTCTACTTATTTCAATGAAAATATGATTGAAATAAGTAAAAACAAGCTACTTTTTAATGTGATGAGTCTTATTTTAAGTAGAATGAGATTGAGTTTTGACTAGAAACGACATTTTGACTAGAAATAAGACAAATATTCTTGGTAAGATTTTGAGTTTTTGCAGTGCAGCCTCCTCTGGACTGTTTGGTCTGCAAATCCTCCATCGTCTGTTGTGGTTCCAATGTGTGTGTGTGTGTTAGTGTGTGTGTGTGTGTGTGTGTTTGAAATGAGGGGGCCGTCCCCTTGTTGTACTCTCTCAGGGTGCTTTCTAATCAAACCCACCGCAGAGGAAGTTGTTTACGGTGTGTAGGTGTGCGTCCATGTGAGCACGGTGTGGGTCTGCTGTGGGATCGTGAGAGCGCAGGTGCGGATGGATGCGTGCCGTGTTTTTTGGTTTTACGAGCGTGTAAGTGAGCGAGTGAGTAAGTATAGTTGTGTGTGAGAGAGTGCCTGAGCGGGTGTTTTTGCGTGAGAGTGCGTCGCCCCTTCATGTGGTCAATGAATCTTGCCGCAGTTAGCATAATTGTGTTTACAGTAAAGCTACTGCCTACTTCAGACTGGCTGAGGAACAAACACTTACTGGATCAGAATCAAACCCCAGGCCAAATGCTGAAGTGTGGGATTTAAATACAGTGTGCTTTCAGGTATCGGGAAAACACAAAGGACAATTCAGCGTTCGTCCATTTTATGTTGTCAAAGTTGAAATCAGACAATGAGATGGTACCTTTCTCCATCCGGGCTCAGGCGACCATTTGGATATTTCCATTTCGACAACACTCGAGTGCTCGATCTTCATGAAAACTGGTTTTATCTGTAAAAGACAAAGCACTGGGTCAGGACATGAATGGGTCAACTGTACAACGACTGGGTTAAAGAGCCCCGTAACCCGTAATCTCTTGTTTATGACAGATAAGACTACACAGATATAATTAAACCAAAAAATGATAGGTTCAATTAACCAAATGGTTCCTATATGTAATGTGTGTAGTTATTATACTGAATATATGAATTTGTGGATTTGTGTAATTATTTTCCTGTCTTTAAATGTAAAATTGGATGTTAACGATACTTAAAACCTGACCTACAGAATGCAAAAATCTTAAAATATTGTAAAAAAAAACAACCACAATGATAAAATAAGAATGTGTTTGTAGACACCCTAAGGGATAGATACCAAAGAAATAACCTTAAAATAAAGATTAGGAATGTATATATATTTTTATAAATATTTGGTTGCGCCACCTGACTTTTTTTTTGCTGTGAAGTTAAAAATACTGTTAAAAATTAGTTAAAACAGTTCAATAAATGAGACTTGTTCAAACACATTGTTCTGGACTCAAAAATATGCATTACATCTATACTGAAGCTTTATTTGTCATTGACCCATACACATGGTAACATGGTAGATGATGAATAACGTTATCCACCGCTCCATGCGATTGATTTCTCACCGGCTTCGTTGGAAACAAATGCACATGGAGGAGAGGAGGGTTAGAAACAGACCAGACTTGCATAGTTCCTCTTTAAGTGGTGTCCCATTTCCTAATAGTGACCAACAATAGTGATCGACCGCGCTGCTGCACGCTGTCTCCATGTTGAACAGATCTTGATCCTCCTCCAGCGCTGTGTTTATCCTGAACCACCATGGTTTATGTTCCTTCCAGCTCATTGTTTGTTGAGAGACTGCCCACTGTAAATAGACGGATAGCAGATAACAACGGAGTGCTTTGGATTTCTGAGCTGCATGAGGTCCATTAGTGGTCCCCGCACTGTTTAGATTACACATAAATAACATCAATCCTAATTAGTACTTTAATGTGCGACTGTATGCAGATGATGCAATGTTTTAATTCTCACGTTTCCAGATCATCTAGCTAGCACATATTTTCTACCTTCACCTCTGAATATACCCTCAATTACAGCTGGTTCCTGTCTGCCTTTCTGAATCACACCAATTAGCTATAATCAGCTAAACATGAGATAAAGCCTGTTCAAAATACCACACGACTCATCACTCATTTAAATCTTTTTCACCACATAAGTCAATAATTACAGTACATCACCACAGATATATTACATACATAGACTCATCATGACAGAACTGTTGTCAGGTATTTTGCACATCTTAAATGTTAGTGTTAATTAACAGTAAAGTGCCCTCAAGCTTGGTGATGTCAACACTTCCTTATCTGATGTTTGGTTTTTTCACTCCTGAAATCAAGATCTCAGTGAAACTACGAAATAAAGTTTAATAATATGGAAGAAATCTGAAAATCTGTATTAAATATTGCACGTATAACTCAGATCTTTGACCAAAATGTTCAATCTTTTGTGAAACCTCTGGTCCAAGAAAACATTTTAAAGGGATAGTTCAACATTTTGGCAAATTGGCCCATTGCCATAATCCCTATAGTCATAGCAGTAGGTTCGTTACCTTTAATTGTCGGTGCAAGCTATTTTTAGAACGGCGGAGCCAAGTCGCGAGCTGCTCAGAGCTACGCTACGGAGGCTCATGGGATTTCTTGGTTTCCCTCATCAAACTCATCAAATACACAATCCAACAACTCCAAAATGCATGAATTTTCCTCTAAAACAACTCTGTCTGGTAACGTTGTGTTATTATCTCATAGCGTGGTGAATGTGCAGGTCACAACTTGTCCACCAGAGCGTTGTGGAGTTGTTGGATTGTGTATTTGATGAGTTTGATGAGAGAAACCAAGAAATCCCATGAGCCTCCGTAGCGTAGCTCTGAGCAGCTCACGTCTCTGCTCCGCCGTTCTAAAAATAGCTTGCAGTAACAAATAAAGGTAACGAACCTACTGCTATGACTATAGGGATTATGGCAATGGGCTAATTTGCCAAAATGTTTAACTATCCCTTTAATGCTGCATTGAATAACTGCACTGTATTTCCAGTAACTGTGTGTATATTGTATAAATACTGTGCAGTGGCTGCCTTGCACCACTGCATCATTAATCAGGAACTCTGCTGAGCTTGGTCTGTGTTTTCTCCACAGGTTTCTGTTGCCAAACTGAGTGAAAACAACGTCAAGGAAGTTGCAATAAAAGAATAGAAACTCGTCCTTTGTGTGTGTGAGCAGTCGCCTGTTCAGTCATAAAACAAGTTTAATAAGTGACATGGATGCAACTACAGCTCTTCCAGAATGTGGTTAGTCGACTTTCACTCTGTAACACAAACTAAATGAAAGAATGTAAACACTTGTTTCTTTCGAAGTACTTTGAGAAAACACAAGGTTCCTAAAAAGATTATCTTGAATTACTGACTCTGGCTCTTCACTAGACTCATGTTCATACACAACAACCATATAAAATATTGACCAACTGACTGAAAGCTGCTCATAATTACTGTGGTAATGATTAAAAAGGGTTTTCTGAGGTCAGCACGGCCGTTACCTTTGACCTTTGACTGTTGGCCACCAGAATATAATCAGTTCTCCCTTGAGTCCTACTGAATGTTTGTGCCAAATTTGAAGAAGGTCAATTGAGGCGTTCTTGAGATTTCATGTACATGAGAACGGGATGGACAACACCAAACAACAACAACCAGACTCTGAAATCAGAAGACACGTTTTCACTGTGTCTTTTACACGTTCAACACAAAACCTGCAATTAAAGGAGACATATTTTGTCCCTTTTCCACAAATTAAAGTAGTTCCCAGGTGTCTTAAAGACATTTCCGTGACATGCTTCGGTCTAAATCCCCCAAGGATCAAACATCACAGCTCTTTTCATCCTCTCAAAACAGCCCTGTTCAGAACGGCTGGTTTCAGTGCCTGTCCCTTTAAATGCAAATGAACCACTGCTCACCAGGCCACGCCCCCTCTACAGGTACCTGGTAGGGGTGGGGTTATGCAAATTCAAAAACTAGTTACATCATTACCAGACAACCGAGGGAACAGCTTGTAAAACCACGTGGGTTTCAATCTAGGGAGGCGGAAAATTACAGATTTTTTGGTCAATTCTCACATTTTGGCGACCAGAAGGCAAACATCTAAGAGCCTTCAAACAGTGATATTTCCATAATATGTCCCCTTTAAAGACTTATTTATTTTAGTAAGTACAATATTAGTAATCACCTGTCTTCAGTCCAAAAGTCGGGGGCTCCTTCTTCAGTGGAGTCGGCATGAATCTGACGTTTTGGCAGGCGGGAACACAGATGGGCGTGTTGACTGAAGACGCACGAAAGGTGGTTAAACACCATAAAACACCGACGGACTTCCCCCGAAGCTGTTCTCCATCTTGCTCTCCATTGGACAGTGTCCTCACGTCTGACGGATTCCTCTGCATAAAGTTGAATCGCGGTCAACTTTTGGACCCGTCGCGACTGTCGTCTACCCAAATGACGCCCCACGCAAGTGTAACGGAAGTCCGCGGGTATAGCCACTGATAGTCACAAGGGACCAGTGAGGTGAAGTGACGACTTGTGGCGGTTAGCGGTACTGAAGTTAAACTCACTCGCCCATAAAAGACGTGCAAACCCGAACACCAAGCGGTCATTGACCTCTTGGCGAAACGGTTTGCATTCGAAACTCACCTGGGGCATGCCTGTAACAACACAACACAGACAGCTGCTACACAAAGCATTTTGGAAAGAGTTTCATGGGAAATGAACAGGGCGGCGAACGCAACAATCACCAGTGGATTTAGGGCGTAAACTAAATTTAATAAAGTTAACGGACTGTGCTAAACGCTGCTTCTCAAATTCTTTGCTGTTCAGATTACCCAATCAGCACTGATGTACACACATGTTGAGCTTGGAGACTTTTAAATATATATAATTCAAACTGGTCATTGCAGTTCGTCTTTTTATTTTTTTCCCAGGTTTGACAGAAAACTTGAATCCAAAGTAAAAAAGAAAAAGAAGTGAGCGGACGAGTTGGTTGAGGAAACAGTTGGACCGTCTCAAACTAATCAATCTGTAATGGATAAAGTTGCTAAGAAACCAGCTGACCTCACCGAATGTGTCAACGTCTTGACTTTTCCTCAACACCACCAAAAAACCTGAGACTCTTAATTCCAAAGTCTTTGACGAGTTGATTGCAGAGTCTTCAGTCCGGTGCGGTCTCCTCCCAACACAACAAGAACACAACACAACACCATGTGTGAAGCCTCAACAAGCGCTACAGTATCGTTGGTCAATAACCTGTCTCGCTGCCTGCGGCCCTGCCAGCTCTCTGGGGTTTCCTTTCAATTCTAATTCCCCAAAATCTAAACACGCCCTCATTCAGTTTCACATGACAGGCAGGCGGCTGCTGGCTTGGCCTCGGGGATGCTGTCAGCTCTTGTCTTTCTGAAGCATCCCACAGGTTTTTTTTTTTTTTCCATCGTCCCATCCCAAAAACATGATGTTAGTCCACGTGATGTAAAGGTGGGGGATACCGGCATCACAGCAGTAGGTGTTGAGCTTGAACAACTCTGTGCGTTCAGGGATGTCGGGAGAAGAAATCTGGTGCTGATTGAGATTGATAGATCCCTCAAACCAAAGTTCCCTGTAGAGACTGAATTTTTCCTGCAGCTGCCGCGATTCTGTTGATGTTGGAACGCGAGGAGCGGCCCGGGGGCAGGTTCGGGGGGAAACACAGATACCTGTTCCTTAGATTATGGTCTTCACGCCGCGCCGCGCCAGCAGTCCGCACTGGAACATGTAGACATCAAAGAGCGATTACAAGAAATCTATGAATATTATGTGTTTTCCCACGTCGTCATCCGTCTTTGAATGTTGCATGAGTCGCCGCGCTGTCAGTGAGTTCATCACCCCGGCTGTGTAATTCTAAACAGCTGTTTGTGTTGTGTGTGTTTAAATGTGTCTATGCATGCATGTAATCCTATGTGTACATAAAAATATCTGTGTGTGTGTGTGATTCTCCCCCAGTCTGACGTTAAAACCAACACACCACACCACACAGACAGACGGTTGTTGATTCCTGGATTCCTCTCTCTAATCTGCTACCGCTGCCGTGGTTTACAGCAGACAAACTGACGGATGGCTGCAGGGAAATGGCTCTGCATGACATATTTGTTTCCAATCAGTGCAAAGGATTAACTAAGAATAAATAAGTCCTTCCTTCTCAGGTGATGCAGCCCGCCCCATCTCGCCACAACGCGCATAAATGTGGTCTAAACTGCTGGTTAATCCAGGAATAAGCAGGGTTTGATCCCATCCCAAGGTCGACTGGATTCTGGTAAAAGGATGTTTGGCAGAGGTGCACCATCTCATGTCAATAACACTGTGGGAGGAGGTTTTTTACAAGCTCTTTGTGTGCATCCTGTTGGAGAAATGTGTGTGTGTGTAACATGCTTTTCTTTCCTTCCTTCAACATATTGTTCTTTTCCTTTTCAGTCGTTTATTTATCTGTCCAGTTTCACAAACACTTAAGTCACTGCGAGTGTAAAAACCGGTGATGACATGCAGTTTGGGAAGAGAAACAAAAGCGAACGTCGGCCAGACTTCAAATGTGAAGAGAGACACAATCATTAAAAAAAAAAGGTTGCGTAAGGAATGATGAAGGAGGGAAGATCACATCGTGCCGCTGCAGATCAAAGTGACAAGCCACAAATGTCTTCAGACAGTTCTTAAATCACCTGCAATCAGCTGCAGCCCGGCTTATAAATCAGCAGGAAGACGTTCGTGACAGGGAATGTAATCAGATAACTGTGATCCCAGGGCAAAGGAAAAGTCACAGTAATGAAAATGACAGTCTCCATCCCGTCAACACAGAGGGGCAGAGCTTTTCTTCCATTGTTTATGACATGTTGGAATAATCTGCTGCTCGGGGACGAGTGTGGGCTGCCAGGCTGAGTTTTGTGCAAATGGATGACAGGCGCTTCGCAACAGGATGTTTTCTCATTTCACAGGAAGTGAAGAGGGTCGTCCGCTCTAATGACGGTTTTACTCGGCGCAAATCAACATGGACGCTGCTGTTTACGCCTCCCACACCTCGTCTCTACTCATTAGCATCCACGCTGCCGTTAAAGTGGAGATTTAATTATGAAACGTTTACAATAAAAAACTCGAATAAAGTTACACTGCAAAAACTCAAATATCTTACCAAGAATATTTGTCTTATTTCTAGTCAAAACAAATCTAATTCTACTTAAAATAAGAAACACCACATAAAAGTAGCTTGTTTTTAGACAGTTCTTACTTCTTTCAAGCAGATTTTCACTTGAAATAAGTAGAAAAATCTGACAGTGGAGCAAGTTTTTCTTCCTTATAACAAGCACACAAAAAACTTTTCTACTTATTTCAAGTGAATATTTGTTTGAAACAAGTGAAAATGATCTAAAAACAAGTTAATTTTTAGGTGATGAGTTTTATCTTAAGTGGAAAGAGATTAGTTTTGACTAGAAATTTGACATTTTGACAAGAAATAAGACTAATTTTGAGTTTTTGCAGTGTAAAAAGTGATATTTTCCATAATACGTCCCTTTTGGAATCTTTACAGTTAATGAACTATCCCTTTATCCTTATTTATTTATTCTATCCTAGAAATGAAACATTTTGACAAGAAAAAGGACAAATATTCTTGGAAAGATTTTGAGTTTTTGCAGTGTAGTTCCTGTGGTTCGCAGGTCTTTCAGGGTGAGAGAACTTACATCTGTACGACTTACATTAGTCTGTGGGGTTACGTGTCGAAACAACAACCACCAACAAACCACGTTGTTAACAACACCGCGGAGCGTCTCGCGGCTGCCGACGTCGGTGCTGAACGCTGTCACAAGGTGAAGAGCGTGCGTTCCGGGGCTCTGTATAGTGAATCTGAAGAGGTTTACAACACTGCAACGACCAGAGAGTTAGAGTCTGCGAGTCCTCATCCTCCTCTGTTGTAAAGCTAGAAGTGAAACAGACTGTTTATACGAACATGCAGCCCCGTGTGAGGAGCCAAACAGGGTTGTGTCAGTCTGATCTAACGTTTTTTTTTTTTTATAATTTCACTGGAACCGTCTCGCTTTACACTGCAACACAAGGACAATGCTGTTTATTTCCATGTCACCATCAGCCAGAGAGCATGACGGCTTCCTGCACCCGAGCCAACAAACGCATCGTTCATTAAAAGCCAATCAGTCTAGACAACTAACTTCAGAGCTGACAAGTCTTAAAGGGATAGTTCAACATTTTGGCAAATTGGCCCATTGCCATAATCGCTATAGTCATAGCAGTAGGTTCATTACCTTTAATTGTAGGTGTAAGCTATTTTCAGTACGGCGGAGCGCAGCAGCTGGCTGCTCAGAGCTACGCTATGGAGACTAAGGGAATTTCTTGGTTTCCCTCATTAAACTCATCAAATTCAACATCCCAAAACTCCACAGCGCTTTTGTAGACAAGTTGTGACCTGCACAACCACCACGCTATGAGATAATGACGGAACGATACGAAACGGAGCCGTTTTCGAGGTAAATACAGGGTAAATACGGAGACTGCTTGCTGAAAAACTGTCCCTGAACGCAACGCGCATCAGCGGTTTTGTATGAATTTACCTCGAAAACGGCTCCGTTTCGTATCGTTCCGTCATTATCTCATAGCGTGGTGGTTGTGCAGCTCACAACTTGTCTACAAAAGCGCTGTGGAGTTTTGGGACTTTGTATTTGATGAGTTTGATGAGGGAAACCAAGAAATTCCCTTAGCCTCCATAGTGTAGCTCTGAACAGCCTGCTGCTGCGCTCCGCTGTACTAAAAATAGCTTACACCTACAATTAAAGGTAACGAACCTACTGCTATGACTATAGCAATTATGGCAATGGGCCAATTTGCCAAAATGTTGAACTATCCCTTTAACCAGTCTCACAAAGCAATATAAACCTAGAGAGCAATTGGATATGAAACCTGGTGCTTTATTGTAGCTACTCTGCACACAAGAAAAAGAAGATGAAGAAAAGAAGAAAAAGACCCTCCAAGCATTTGTTTTAAACATTATTTTTGTGGCATTTTAAAAGAGGCCACAAACCCACAATGTTGTATTTACAAGCAGCACAGGAGTTGACCTTTAAGAGGATCCTGCCTCTCTCGGAGTGGAAACCGAGCACTGCACTGCTTTGTTTTTCCATGTATCTGAAGGGAGACAAAAGGACTGAGAAGTACCAGACAGAGGAAGCTGCTTTCACTTTCCCACTGCGGCTTCACAGCGATACCTTCACTGACACGTACGGGACAACGTGTAGGTTTCACTCATTAACTCCTCATTTGGCCCTTCAGCTCTTTAATTACACGCCAATCCCTAATATGTCTACATAAACATTAAAACATGCAGTATATACATCACTTCAGCAGTGTATATAAGGTTTTATATGAAATCACGTCACATCTTTAAGGGTCATTTGCATAGAAGAGAAGATGCTTCATGGTAACAAAACAATAAAAAAAAAGAAAAGGAGAGAGACGCAGCGGTCACCTTAACTCACCACAGAAGTAAATGAATACCATCTGTATCTAATCCAGCGGTTTTAGTTTACAAAGTGGCTGAATGCGTTTCCAGGAACATGACCTGAAGTAACAACACAGCACCGTGTGAGTTTCCTGCCTGGCTCAGCAGTCCAGCTCCAGCTCCAGCTCGCCCTTTACATTTTTAAATTTAGACCTCAGACTGATCTGCTTCAGTCCACGGCTCCTCTCTCTGCTTCTCGTCTGTGCTGCATCTTCTGTCTGTTTGCAGTTCATAAATATACTCTCACTTGTCAGCTCATTAGCTACAATTAATGCAATACATCCTCCCTTCATTAGATGAGTTGTAGAGAGGTGTTGGTTGAGCTGTGGCTGGAGGATGCAGTGTGTCTGAGCTGCAGGTGCTTCAGCAGCAGAAACATCTTTCTGTCTAATGCAATACATTTCAACTGCAGAATAACCTGCAGCCATCGAATTGGCATCAAAAACTGGAATGTATAATCTGCATGAAGGTCGATTTATCACAGGACATTCATTTTAGCTTTCAGTTTCTAGGTTTCTAGGCTGCCTTTAACATCTGGCCAGGGACAGCAGATGAAAATTGTGGCTCTTACAGTTTCTCTTAAATACTATTGATGTGTGTTGCATCGTCCTTCTGTAAAAATAAACCAATAAATACATGAATAAAAGCTAGGTGTACCATAATAAACTGACAACTGAGAGCAGGAATCTCATGTACTCTACCATATATATATTGCTTATTTGTTTTTATTTGGCACGATGCCTTCATAAGTTTCTGATTGACACCAACAATCCTGTTTAACCACTTAGTTTTACTTCATCAGGTTTTATTGGAATATTTCATCACTTCCATTAGATAAAAACCTTTTTGCATCTTCAAAGATTTCCATCAGGCTGCACACACGCTGCCATCTAGCACTGCCAAGATCAGTCGACTAGTCACCATTACATCGACTATCAAAATCATCCACAGCTAATTTAAGAGTCGACGCGTTGGTTATTTATTGAAGCTTTGTTTTCTCTCAAAACCGCCGCTGTACCCTCTGCTGCCTTGTCTGCCTTTCTGTTCTTGACACACATGTGCAGTAGTAGTAAGCGGTGTCAGTCGTGATGTTACCGATAAAGTTATGCCCAAACATGGCTAGCCGGCAACGGAACTCCAAAGTTTGGGAGCATTTTACCAAAATAAAAGAGAAGAATGTGCAATGTAAGAGCTTGTCTTCCATGGTGGTACGACGGCGATGCACGAGCACCTGAAAACAGCTCGTTGTGGCTGATTCAACTTCTGACAAAGAGGGACAGTCGTCTGGGTTAGCTATCTGGCTAGCTAGCTGCTACATTAAAGCTACAGTTGGTAAGTTGACGAAAGTTAAAGTAAAGTCTGCAACTTAGTTGGACATTTCAAGACGATACACCTCCCTCTTCGGGGAGATAAACTGCAATTTATGTTTGATCCGATTAGTCAACTATTCGCAAAAATAATCGGTAATCGTCTCGTCGACTATCAAAGTAATGGTTTGTGGCAGCCCTTCTGTCTTCACTGCGTTGGGTTTTATGTGTTTGTCATGAAAGTGTTTGAGAAGAAAAACCAGCCAAGGCATCAGCGCTGTGGGGAAACAGTTTTTCCTCTTAATAACTCATGGCTCATCGTTCCTGAACTTGTTCCAGTTCCACTTTCAACCACAGCTTTTTCTTCATGAACCTGATTAACCTGTTATGTTCCCTGTGCTTTGGAGACAATTAAGGTGCCAACACACACTCTTACACACACACAGTCTGTGTTTAACTGGTAAGTCTTTCACCTGGTTCCCTGCACCATCACACCTTGTCGTCTCTAAGGCGAGGCCACCTCACCACAGGCGGGTCTTTGGGCCGACCGTCCCGTCTCTCTGTCCACAGCGTAACCTGAGCTTTCATCCGCTGACGGGCTGAGAGTTCACGGCGCCGCACACGGGGGAAAACCAGCGAGAGCAGTGTAGACGTGAAGCCGTGGGGATCTGAGGGACGGGGAGCGAGGCTTCCTGGTACTGCCTCGGTGGGTAGGATGTTAGAAAACAAAACAAACTGCTGCTCTAATCTCTGTCTGTGTCTTGCATCAGATCTGATAGCGATCAGATCTGATGCAACGCGCTGCAGCAGCTCACACTGGCCTAGTTTGACTCAGATCGCCAGCCATGATATTGATTTCCATCTGAGGGCGAAGGGGAAGTTTTGTCATTCGAGTTATGGAAAATAAACCGTTTTGGTAAGTTGCCTGTGGTCACAATTTAATACACAGCCCTTCCAGCTCCAGTCACTTGTTTTGCTCCAGCAGTATAGACCGAGACAGAGCGGTATTCTCTTTCATTGTTCGTCTCTTCGTTCTTTCAAATACAATCCCAAAGAGAGCATGAAGCATGTAACTACCGAAAACTACGTTATGACCGGCAATTATATTGTCTCCATAATTTGTTACACAATGCAAGGGCTGTCAAGATTATAATATTTAGAATCTACACAAACAGCCAGCTGGGGGAAAGCCATGACGGGTACACCACAACCCATTGGGCAATCAAACAATCAGCAGACCAGTCACACACACAAAGCCAAACAAACGAAGGACCGGCCGATGAAATGACCGGTCAGTCAGTCAGTGAGCTAATAGGCTTATTACCAACCAACCAATCCAACGACCGGCTGACAGATTGATGAGGCAGCCAATAGGGCTTCAGCGTTCACTTGAGGAAGTCAATAGTTTTCTTGATGCTAAATCTCTGGCTCAGACTTTTGTTTTATTATGGAAAACAAAAACTTCTACTTCTCTTTATCTGTGAATTTATAGCAGCGGTTAAATGAAAAAATAAAAGAAGGGGAAATAGAGGAAGGGAAAGAGCTAATGTTGCTACAAGCCCTTTGCTTTAACAGTGGCTACAGTCAGTGCATTTCCATTAACCCCTAGAAATGTGCAAAACCTAAATATCCCAATTAAAAACTGGCAACGTTAACATTTCAAAAAACCTCTCAAACATTGCTAAAACATTTGTACGCTCTCATGAGGTGGTTTTTCAGACGTATCGATATAAGAGTGTATATAAGTGTTATGGAAACACTTATTTCGGTTCAAGAACATCACAGAGCTCATTGAACACATAGCTATATAATAAATAATATAAGGGCTTTGCCTTGGAGCAATCAAGTGCTGCCTTCGTCTTCTGTTAAAAACAATAACAGCAGCAGCTGAGATCGCTGTCCCAACGACATGGAAACACAAGACGCTTATGTCCATCTTCCTCAAAGTGAAGTCTAGCGGGACAAGAATTTAAATGAATTATGCGATTTTTGCATAATTGATGAGAGTTACCGCTCATTCAAAGAACACTCTTCAATGGAAACATCTGCAAATAGCAACTGTACTTTTTCGAGATATCAGAAATATTGCTTTTATTTTGTGAAAACCTGTGATGGAAACCCAGCTAGTGATGTGCTAGCCTTGAGGGATAGTTTCTTAGCCACTGCTAGTTTAGCTTAGCTTCCACAAAGCTAAGTTAACTGACGGCTGCTATAAAAGGCAGATAATTGACAAGAAAAACGACTTCATCAGTTCTCAAAACTCTTTCATATGAGGTAATCAATTGATCATTTCATCTCTCCTGTGTTGTGATGTCCTGGTGCCTTTTCTTAGTGACCACCTAACAGAGTAAGAAGGGTCAGGACTTTATTAAAATCAGAAACCCAGTATGAAGGGACCATGAACATCTCTGGTTTTGCAAAGATTTTTTGCATAGAGCTCCAAGAGCAGGAAACAACAAAGACACAGAAACACCACAGAGTTGCAAAACAGCGACACGGTCCTATTCAATATTCAATAACACAGATATCACAATGGATCCTGCACCAATACGGCCTGTACAGTAGATTTCATGCTACACTACACCACAACCAAGAAACAGCTCTGACCCTATAACAAGGTAACCAGCAACGGATTCAACACATCATTGGGTCAACAAGTCAGCCAAGCAAACAAGCAAACAGCCGGTCCATCCCGTCAACATGGGACGGAAAGAATACGAAGGAAGAGAGAGAGAGAGAAGGAGAGCGAGGGATAAAATGAAGACCATATGAATGACATTCCAGCTAGTCTCGATTCTGGGTGTGTTGCTTGTTGTTGCTGGTGGTTTGGGGAGTCTGGGAGCCTCTGCTGATTTAGGTCTCATATGTTGACATTGTCCTGGCTCAACCCTTTTGACTGAGTCATCCCCCTGTCGTCACTGCATTACAGATGAGACTCACTGACTGACGGACTGGAAGGACACACGGTGTAATGTTAAAAGATGTATCCAATTCATTTTAAGATTATCTAAGGAAAGGGTTTTTATCCTATTTCTTTGGTGTGTGTTATTATTATTACAGCTAGAGGACTTTGAGCTGATCAGATCTAGATCCAGATTAAGATCCAGCTGGCTCTGGGTTGCAGGTGTCCTCGTCGTGAGTATTAGCTGAGTATTAGTCCGTGTCGGTCCAGGTGTCGCCACATCTGAGAGGAAGCAGCTGCATCCATCAGAGAGGTTTGATCCAGGGATTACAGCGAGGATTGCTGCTGTATCACTGGGACGGGGATTCCCTCTGTCTGTATATGTGCATGGGTGTGTTCATGTGGATGCGTGTCTGTCTGTGCATGGGGAATTGCATGCATGCTTGAGTGTGTGGTTACATGGATGCATGCATCTGTGTATAAGTGTGTATGTGTGCGTCTACGTCTGCATTGTCTGTTTCTATTAGCACAACTGCAACCGCAGCCTTTTCCTGTTTTGAACTTTATTAATGTTCCTCCTTCCTCTGGGTGTAATTTGAAGTCTGATGATTAAATCTGCGGCTGACCAGTGATCATCAGGACCTTAAATGCTGCAGGGGTTGAGCCAAAGTATTGAGAATTTGTGGGCACGTAATAAAAATTGAAAGGAAAACACTGTAATAGACAAAACTTTATTGATCGCTATAATGGAAGTTAGGAAAATGAGAATCACTGGTCTGGGCTAGCGAGCTCTGAAGAGGGATGGGGTTCGTTGGAGGGGTCAGACCGGTCAGGGATTACAGACAGAATAGGACACATTTGGGATTCTGGTAACAAAGTGATAAAACTTAAATCCAAAGCTCTGGTTCTTAGCGATAATAAACTGTACATTATAAATATTTGAAAGTCTTTGTAGTCATTTTACGCCACTTTGCGGCTGTTGTGCGTCTCTTTGTAGTGGCTATGCGTCTCTTTGTGGTTTTTTTGCAGCAGTGTAAGGTTGTTTTTTTTGTCTCTGGTTATTTTGCATCGCTCGGCGGTTGTTTTGCATCACTTTAAGGTCGGTTTGCATCTGTTTGGGGTCAGTTTGCGCGTTAAAGTCACTTGATACAAAAGGTCCTGATAGCACTAAGCCGACTGCCCTCGGTGACTGCGGTAGGGCGGGCACCTCTGCCCCACCGCTGTGAGTAGTTTGAGGCAAAGATGGAAAATGTTGCACATTATTTAACAGAAATAAACAACATACTGACTAATACACATCCTCCTGCCCGTCGGTCTGTCACTGATTTCCCATACTCATTCCCACAAACACACATACACACTCACACACTCACACAACCAAGCATTGCAACCGCAGCTAATAAAAACCCGATACGTTTATAAAAAGACAGAATAATAAGCTTTTATCGGCACTAGAGCAATTAAGTGATGCACTTATTCCCCTCTCTGTCAAATGTGTTTTTACACTGATTTATTACCTGAAGTTTAACCATCTATTTTATGGGGGAGAGTGTGATGCAACCTCTTTTAATGTTAGATCACACAAACGTGCAAACTGAAAACTACAATTGCACAGATTAGACGGATACATTTAATATAAATTCATGTTAATTAATATTAGTACGTATACAGGTGTTGTTTATTAGTGTATCCCTCTTTTAAGAGATTTTGAAGTATGGGCATTGTGGGGAAATTTGCCACAATAAAGTTTCTAATTAACAAGATTAAATGTAGGTTTTCTTTTAGGTGTTGGTTTTATGAATATCTGTGTTTTTCTGTGTAAATCTCTCAGATATTCCTAAAACTCCTGTTGGAGTCGGAGCTCAGATGAAGACACATGCAGCTCCTCTGGCCAGCTGTTGGCTCGGTGCATCTGGGACTCAGCTGGCTCTCTGGGCCGGCCGGTGTGCCAACAGAGGAGTAGAACCGACTACTGGGTATTTCTCAACACCATGAGGAGTTTGTTTACGACGACGAGCACTGCAATATAATATTTATGCCTTTTTCTGTGCTTGGGGTAGATAAAAAAAACCTGTAGCAGGCAGCAGCTAATGGTGTCTCATATGGAGACGCTTCCTGAGAGAGATACAAACATTCCCAGCTGGAAGATGCCCAGTTGAACCGCGGTCTGATCTGCTGGCCACGGCCACGCAGCAGCTCCGTGGAGCAGCTGGAGGTTCGGTTCCTCGCTCAGGGGCACCTCAGCTGTGGTAACAGGTTTGTTCCAGTCCACAAAACCCCAACAAAAATGTAAGCACACTACAGGGTGTTGTTGGAATGGCTGAAAATAGTCAGCGCTTAATTGCAGGCAGAAAAAAAAAAAAAAAAAAACTTTCCCAACCAGTTACTGGATGTATTAGCAGGCCTCTTGTCTAATTAATGAACTATTAAGGTGAGACACTACGGCAAACAACATTGTTTTTTCATGCACTGATCTATTTTGAGGTTTTTTTCTTCCTTAACATGTTTTCTTTTAGACTAGAGGAAATAAATGGTAGAAAATCCACATGAAGGTGGTTATTATCTGACCATTAAAGCTCTCTCTCTCTCCTGCACAATGATGTAGGCTCCAGAAATTGTCATTTCCTTTATAACAACAACATATCATAAAAGAATCACTGACAATAACAATCTATGGAATTTTGCAGTACAAATCTTTAAGTGCCATATGAGTTTTTCCTCAGACTCTGAGCCACAAATCTCCACTTCAGCAGCACTTACAGACACCAAACCTTCCACTTTTATCCCTTTCTATATTCTAGTTTGTTGATATATGATTTACAGTCTGATTTATACAACATTTTATCCCTGGTGACAGTATCTTCTCATTTACAGAGTGATAAAAAGAGATACCCAAAATCCCCTCTTTTGACCCTAATAGCCATGTCAACAAAATAAAACAAGAATTTTAAAAGTAGGCCTACTTCGTTGTGCGGATTTCTGTTCTGGAAAAGTATTAGCACATATTTCATTAGATATTGCCTAATTTTCATATTTAAACGTAATTTGACACAACTTGTAGCCTAATACAAAAAATATTTCTTAATGTAAGTAAAAAACTCGGTGATATCTGTTAGTTTCATTTTTTACCTATTTATTTTACCTTGTACTGTTTCTACTTGTAATGTTGATTTCTTACCGGTTCTGTTAGTAAAGATGGATGAACCTCTGTATCTTCCTCTGGCTTCACAGCAGGAGAAGTAGAAGCTCAAGAGTGGAGAGCCGCCATCTTGGAAACACCACACAGTCCACTTTCCTCCGGGCTAATCCGTCAAAAAGAGCAACAAGGCCAGGTTTGTGTGTTGGCTTCGGTCCAAAAGGAGACCTTTTCCAGCTTTTCAGGCTTATAAACATGTTTAAAATGTTGGATAGTCACTCTAGAGGACGTGGAGGTGGTGGCGCTATATTTATATCATGAAGTTTCAGCTCTGAGCCGCTGAAAACTCTTCGACGGAAGTCCCTATGGCAACTCACCTGGCAACGTGAGAGGGGGCGTGTCGCTATGCAGAAGCCGTCGATACGTTGACCAATCACAGCCGAGTCTCGTTGTAATGCTGCGTTCGAGAAACCTCGGAACTCTGAAACTCCAAGTTGAAAGCTCCGAGTTACGAATTTAAAGCGTTAATCGAGCCCCACCACCTGCTAATTAATGTTTTAATGTATTTTGTCTTTTAGTTTAAAGCACTTTGAATGCAAAGTTTGTCCCGGTCCGTCATGTTTTGGGTTATTTTGCCGTGGTGCGTCTCGAACCCCTCATTTCGGCAAATCAGAGTTCCGAGTTGTACCAAACGCAGCATAACTTCAATGACAATCCACCACCTGTCACTCAAAGAGCTCAACTAGATGTCAAACAAACTGAAATCATCTTTAGAGACTGTAAATATGTTTATTGATGCTATAAATGTTGACATTTACAGTAACATGGGAGTCCGACTGACTGACTCACTAATGTAAACGCACTCTAGTGGTCAGGAGAGGAACTGCAGCTGCGGGAAAACCGGTGTTGCCATGGTCAAAGTTTACCTGTTCAACCAGACTACACCTGACCTGTCCTGAACACTTGGTAAATGAACATCAAAAAGAATCAAGCTGAATAATAAACACTATTTAGACAGTTTTTTAAATTAGTTTAGCTGGTTATAATTGTAAGAGAGCAGATAGAGCAGATTTCTGTTTTCAGTAATTCCGTTTTCATGCAAAATAACTTGGATGATTTCTTTTTTTTATATAACAGGCTCAGTGATGTGCTATCCATGGTGCTGAAGCCAGGTCATGGGGTCACAGAGGTCACTATAATGAACCTCATTATTTACATCCTAATAGCTACACCTTAGCTATTTATCTACACACTTATTCATCCAGGCCTCAGGTTGCTGACATTTGCTTCATTTGGTTTTTGATTGAGCAAAGACAAAGAGAGAATTTGAACCGTTTTGCGATTGCATCACATGTGTTTTTTTTTGTTTGTTGCTAAATGATCCATCAGACCTTGTAGATGAGTAATTGATTAACCAATAGACTAGGTGTGTCCTTTGATACCTACACACTTTCACACAGACCTTACACAGTTTTGGCACAGAAAGCTGCACACACACACACTCCCACACACACACACACACATGCACACATTTTGCCGGCAGCTCACACACAGGAGATGACAGGGCCCCGGTTACGGTAATAACCCTCCTTGCTATCGCACGCCCATGCGTCTGCAAGCATAGCCTGTAAATCTCGCTCTGTTATTGTTTTAATAACACTAATGTTAGCATTAGCCAAGTGGTAAAAACGTCAGACATCAAAGAGCAGAAACATCTGAGCTATATCGGGGTGAAGACAAAGGGCGAGGGCCTGGCTTGTGAAAATAGCTGGACGTGCTGACTAAGCAGAGAGAGGAGTGTGTGTGTGTATATATGTGTGTGTGTGTGTTTGTGTTGATGTGTGTGTGGGCACAAATTGTCTACATTGATAGTAGGCTAAGACTGTGTGGGAGAACATGGATACTCAGATCACATCACAAAGCCCTGCAGCTGCTCTGCTTTACACTGATTTCTCCATTTCCTCCGAACCACAAAGTCTCATAAAGCAGAGTTAGCTCAATGCCATTAACATCTACACACTGACTGATGCCCCCGGTGCTTCTTATGTTTTTTGGGTGGTTGGTTGCAGGGCGGGGTGGTGGAGGATGGTGGTGGGGGGGCATTGTGCATGTGTTTTCCAACACATGACTTTTTGTTTTTCTGAATCAACAACAGCTCCACCTTCTTCTCCACCGTGGCCACAGGCAGAGAGAGAGAGAGGAGTGAGTCTGATGCTGAGCTGCAGCATCATAAAAAAACCCACGTAGGGCTACACTTTCCACTGCAACAGGCCGTCATGGAATATCTAAGGAGCCAAAGCACCAAGTCAGCAGTCCGTTTAAAGGGATAGTTGAACGTTTTGGCAAATTGGCCTATTGTCATAATCCCTATAGGTTCGGTACCTTTAATTGTCGGTGCAAGCTATTTTTAGAACGGCGGAGCAGAGCCGTGAGCTGCTCAGAGCTACGCTACGGAGGCTCATTA
>NC_139899.1:30430564-30633064 GCF_905171665.1 Trachurus trachurus | reverse complement strand
ATCTGATAGTGGAGCAAGTTTTTCTTTCTTATTACAAGCACACAAAAAACTTGCTTTCACTGGCAGATTTTTCTACTTATTTCAAGTGAAAATTAGTTTGAAACAAGTGAAAATGATCTAAAAACAAGTTAATTCTTAGGTAATGAGTCTTATTTTAAGTGGAAAGAGATTAGTTTTGACTAGAAATGAGACATTTTGACAAGAAATAAGACAAATATTCTTGGAAAGATTTTGAGTTTTTACAGTGTAAAAAGTGATATTTTCCACAATACGTGAACTATCCTTTTACAAAACATTACAAACAACCTGAAAAGTACAATTTCTGCAATATTATTGTCTTCTAAATGTTCCGAAATTGGCGAATTTATCTGGCAGGGTTGGTTTCTGTCCAGTGGGGGCCGTATACATACGTTTGACTAAACTTTGGTCTACTTCTACAGTAAAGTTAAGTAATGAAACTCTGATCATTATTCCCATGGTGCTTGTCTGGCTCTTGTTTCTGGTGCAGGTCACTCTGCTGCTGCTGCTGCTGCTTCGCTCCAAACGTCTGCTGTGAGTTAGCAACAGTTCAGCAGTGCAGCTTCTCTCTATAATGAGCTGTGGGGGGTTTGGCTCAGCAGCAGCAGCAGTGTGACTTCACTCTGAACTTTTCCAGAGCCGATGGTGAAGATGATCAAACTGCACATCACATATCTGATATTTGACTCTGTGAGCGATCGTCTCTCTCTTCAACACATGAAACACTTGTTACAAAAGTAGTTTTGTTTTTATTATTAAAACATAGACAAACATAAATAAAAAGAACACTGAATTAAATCATATGAAGACTTTTACAGGTATGCTACAATCTTGTAGAAGAAACAACGGGGGGGGGGACGCTTTATTTTGAAAGTCCCGCCTGCCACAGAGTCTACAGAGGCTTTTTGCAACAGGTTGAAGAGTCGAGCTGTTTCTCTAACGTCAAACCTGATCATTAACATGTTTGGTTTACTAATAATAAGTCGATTGATTATTTGGAGATACAGACAGGTGAGGAATTAAAGGAAAAACGAAATAAATGAAATGGTACAAGAGCAGCGTGAACTCTGTGGAGGCGAACTGTCCAAACAAAGTGTAACCCCAAACAATATATCCATATTGCTTTTGGCTAGGCAAGTGCACACAGAATTGTCAAAATCAAGATACATAAATATGGAATTTAAAATGAAGCCCCTGTGTTTTAATAAGAAAAAAAAAAAAAAAAAAAAGCGTGTCTACTATTTTCCTCTAAGTGCTGCGTAATGAATGTCATACAGACATAAAATATAAATGATTTTTTACAGTCGAGAGGTCACTGTAACAATGACCTGCCTCTGTTTCTTCTAGAGCTAATAAATAAATATTTAGTGCATATTCCCATTTACCTCAGTGAAGAGCCAAATGAAAAACAAAACAAAACAAAACAAAACAAAACCAAAAACAGAATTTAAGTTAAAAAAAAAAGATGAACCAAACTCAATTTGGTTCCTCTGGTTAAAGTCAGAAGACAAAAGAGTCTATTGATCGTGTCATTGATCGGTCAGACAGTCCAGCTATCTGCGTCGCTTGTTGATCGTCATAAAACATAAACCGATGTCACTTCCTCTTCCTCCTCCTCTTCTTCCTCCTCCTCTTCTTCCTCCTCCTCTTCCTCCTCCGCCGCCGGCTGAAGAAGCGACATTGTCGTGTGTGAAGCAGGCCACTCGTTAGGTTTGATTTAGAGACAGAAGACTGGATAACAGACGAGTTTCTCTCCCTCTTTCCCCCACAATTTCTTTTTTCCCATCTTTTTTTCTACAAAAAAAAAAAAACGGTGAATCTTCCTCTTCCACGGCGTCGTGTTTCAGTGGTGTCGTAAATCTGCAGCCGATGGTACTTGACTGCGCTGCGGACGCCTCGCTGCCTCGTTCACACTTACAAAAAAACCTTGCAGGAAAAACATTTGTGCATTCGCTGCCACGGGTCAGAGGCAGGCCGGGAAGTCTTGTTATTTTTATCCGGTGATAATCTGCTAAGTACAAACAGATGCTCCATCAGCTACAGTGTTCTTTTTGGACGTTTTTACCCTTCTCCATCCCTCCCATCCCTCCATCCCCAACAATAAACATTGATAAATCCTTTCTCGCTGCACTTCTTGCCAACAAACTTACTTCCTTTTAGTTGCTCCCTCGTGGTTTGTTTAATTAGTGCACAAACACATGTTGTAATCTTGACTGAAATGTATTGAAATTTCCCAATACAAACCACCGCAGTATAAAAAAAAAGAAAAAGAAAAAAAAAAAAAGTCCAGTGCTATTTTGGATGAAGTTTTTTTGTTTTGTTTTTTTGCAGAGTGGGGGTAAGGTGACTGACTACCTTCTTCTCCTTGTGTTTTTCTCTCATCTAGGAATCCAAGAGCAGTGGAAAAACATGACAAAACATGTACAATATAAAAAAAAAAGACACTTTTCTTTTGTTTGACAGACCAACATTGTAAATCACTAACAGTGGTTCTTTGGCATATCAAATGTTCAGTAGCACGTCCGCTCCAAACGTCTTTTTTGTTTTGTGTGTTTTTCTCCTCTCTCTCTCTCTGATTTCAGTTACCCAACTTTATGGCACCAAAGTACGTCCCTTCTCCCTCCAGGTCCAGCATCCAAGCGTTGGACACGTTGACGAACAGGGCGTCCCCTTCCTCCAGCTGCACGCCGCGGCCCTGCTGCGCGCAGTACATGTTGTAGCTGGTGTCGTTCCAGCGCATGGTGCTGCCCGTCTTCATCAGCATCACCGCCTTGTTCCACTTGATGCTCTCGTGGAAGACGTACTGGATGAGCTGCGTGTTGCTGACGTCCACCTGCGGCACCTCGGCCTGGCTGCCGTCGTCCGGGACGCGGTAGTAGCGGAAGCAGGTCTTGGCGTAGACGTAGTAGAAGCCCGGCTCCTTCACCATCAGCTTGCCCTTCTCGTAGTCCATCTTGTGGTGGTAGCCGTGCTTCTCCTCCCAGTCGATGGTGATGGCCTGGCGCACATCTTCTGCACAAGAAGAGCAGCAGGAAACACAACAAGACAAAAAGGTTTCTGGTTAAAATCATCGTCAGTTCATCTTTTATTAGTTTATATCAAAAGACTCACACTCACACTGAGCTTCACACTGCAAAAACTCAAAATCTTACCAAGAATATTTGTCTTATTTCTAGTCAAAATGTCATTTCTAGTCAAAACAAATCTCATTATACTTAAAATAAGACTCATCAAATAAAAAGTAGCTTGTTTTTAGACACTTTTTACTTCTTTCAAGCATATTTTCACTTGAAATAAGTAGAAAACCTGACAGTGGAGCAAGTTTTTCTTCCTTATTACAAGCACAACAAACTTCCTTTTACTGGCAGATTTTTCTACTTATTTCAAGTGAAAATGAGTTTGAAACAAATGAAAATTATCTAAAAACAAGTTAATTTTTAGGTGATGAGTCTTATTTTAAGTGGAAAGAGGTTAGTTTTGACAAAAAATGAGACATTTTGACAAGAAATAAGACAAATATTCTTGGAAAGATTTTGACTTTTTGCAGTGCAGCTCATTGTTGAACTGTCCAGACACAACTTTGCTCTTCTGCTTTTCTTTGGTCTAATCCAGCTGTTTTAGGGTTGAGTAGGGCTGCAACTAATGACCATTTTGATCGATTATTGAAACGATCAATCGACTAATCGGATTATGAAGCGTACAGTTACTCAGTGGCTATTAATTAGACAGCTGAGAATATCACCGTCAGGTATTGTTGCCCCTCTATTAAATATGAAAATCACAGGACATGTCTGTTCTGATGATACGTCAGCGGTCCTGAAATGTGCGTTTCTCTTCTATAAAACGTATTCTACATCTCAGAGGCGACGTCTTTCCACAGACGGGCTTCCTTCTCTTTTCAAACGAGGCAGAGGGGGAACCAGATCTGACACAACACCGGCAGGAGCAGCAGGTCCGTGGAGCTGTGAGCCGCGGACGACGTGCACAAAAAAACAAGCGCGTCGCACCGAATGTTCGCTGCTACGGCGTTGTGTTGGGTTAAGAGCAAAGCAATGGGTCTGTGCAGGATAAAGTCACTACATCTGAGCGGCCCCCCAAGCACACACACACTTCACAGTCGCTGTTGCACAACTCCCAGCAGAGATTAGAAGGAGTTATGTTCAGTTCGGCTCCACAGTGTGAAAAAAAATGGGCGATGACATTACCAACTAATCGACTATTGAATTCGTTGGCGACTAATTTTGTCAATTAATCGTTGCACCACTATTTGAGAGATAAAGCTCCACCAGCAAACACCAGACACACTCAGTCGGAGACATGGAGCAGCATTTAGCAGCTAAATAGCCAGAGGTTTCTTCTCTGGAGCTGGTGGAGAACAAACACGGAGCGAAAAAGCGCTGAATTATCTCTGCTGATGATGTGTTCACTGTTTCCACATGAAGGAGCAGCTGTTTGTAGCTGGATGTGGTTACTTGCTGGGAAGAGCTTTAGCTTTAGCCATCACTGTGTTTACAGGACAACAGGTTATATAACATGTTGTTGCTGTTGTTGCAAAAATCGCCACTGAAAACAAGTGTGGAGGCCGGACCGAGGATAGCTGGTAAGTTTGTCGACTTTGGTAGAAGCAAAACCTGTGACTGTGATTGTGCAAAACTAAACAAACCTACGATCATAAACAAATAAACAAAGCAAAGTCCGCCTGGTCCTGCTCCCAGGAGTTCATATCAGCAACGACCAGGAAGGATTTCACCACCGCTGGCACAAACACCAGCTGGGTCAATGGTCAGGTTCACTGTGATCTCACAAAAACAACCTGTTGTCTCTAACTCACAGGTTCATACACATTAAAATCTACCTCAAATCGTCTAAATGGGTTAAAAATGAAAAGAAGTGACGACATTTTATATCCAGAGAGGTCAAAGGTCAACTTCCAAATGACATCATAACAAACTCTTCCTGCCATTATTTGATGCTGTAAGTCAGGAAGGAGAGATGGTGACCACATTAACTTCCCCCTTGGCAGAAACATGCTGGTACTCGGATTTAAAATGCATCAAAAAAAAAAAAAAAAAAAATAGTCCAACGAGCTGTTGAAGAGGAATTTAAAGAGGAAATGAAATAACGAGGGAGCCGATGTTATTAAACACTAACAGAGTGGGAGGTCCGGCTGTGTATAATATTATCACCTATTTGTCTGGAGGCTCGGTCACTGTGTGTAAATATTTAAAAGCTCCACTTATCAGGCTCTCAGGTTACAGCGCGGCCTGAAGGTGTGAGGAGGAGCGTTAAAGGGATAGTTCAACATTTTGGCATAGCAGTAGGTTTGTGTTACCTTTAATTGTTGGTGCAAGCTATTTTTAGAACGGCGGAGCAGAGCCGTGAGCTGCTCAGAGCTACGCTACGGAGGCTCATGGGATTTCTTGGTTTCCCTCATCAAACTCATCAAATACACAATCCAACAACTCCACAACGCTCTGGTGGACAAGTTGTGACCTGCACATTCACCACGCTATGAGATAATAACACAACGTTACCAGACAGAGTTGTTTTAGAGGTAAATACAGAGACTGATGATGAAAAACTGTCCCTGAAGGCAACGTGCATCAGCGGTTTTGCATGAATTTCCCTCTAAAACAGCTCTGTCTGGTAACGTTGTGTTATTATCTCATAGCGTGGTGAATGTGCAGGTCACAACTTGTCCACCAGAGCGTTGTGGAGTTGTTGGATTGTGTATTTGATGAGTTTGATGAGGGAAACCAAGAAATCCCATGAGCCTCCGTAGCGTAGCTCTGAGCAGCTCACGGCTCTGCTCCGCCGTTCTAAAAATAGCTTGCACCGACAATTAAAGGTAACGAACCTACTGCTATGACTATAGGGATTATGGCAATGGGCCTGTTTGCCAAAATGTTGAACAATCCCTTTAAGTTCGTTAAAGTTAAACGTTAAAGTGTTTGCGATGAGGGGACGGCAGGTGGACTCACTCTTGGGATACTCCTGAGAGCGTCTGATTGGTAGATGGGCCGAGGGGAGGCTCTCTCTGGGGGTTTTGCAGCGTCGGCCTTTCCTGTTGTCTCTCAGGGCGTTGAGCACCGGCTCGGTCTGCACCTCCTGCTGAAAAACACAAGAGACGACGCTGTTTAATAAACACTGACGGACAGATACACATCTTATACCTTTGTGTGCATGTGAGTGTGTGAGTGTGTGTTGTTCATTTAACCCACATTGTTTCTACAGCTTTGAAAATCTGCCTGCTATCTGCTCAAACTGCTCAAACCAGGGCTGAAAACTTTATTATTTGCTGCAGCTTTACTTAGTATTTCAATTAATTTTAATCTAAACATTTCAGTTGTGTGTGTGTGTATGTGTGCTAGGTAGTAGAGTATAACTTGCTCTGCTTAAAGCACTTCCTACACTTTTATATATATTTTTTTATGATGACCGTAACATGATGCATTGGTTTTCTTCATGCAATGTAATGTGTTTACTGTTTGTGTGATGTTATCTATTATGTTTTATAACCCTAACCCACTGCCAAAGATAATTTTCCATTTTATTTACCGGTAAGTTCACTGCACAATAAAGTAGTAATTCTTAACTATTCATATTTAACTGCATTTTAAAGCCTCTTTTCGTGGCTTATTTCTCTTTTTTTCAATGCATTTTTACTGTCTAGTATGATTTAATGCATGTCTTTGAATCGCCTGGTGCATGAATTGTGCTATACACATAACTTTGCCTTGCCTTGCTTCTCTGGCATTTACTGTGTGTGTGTATGAACCACAGGCAGATGAGTTGTGTGTGTGACCTCCTGCTGAGTGTAACTTTAACTTTACAGCTCCAAACAAAAACTAAAAGAATCTGGACTGGATTCGATGATGATGATGATGATGATGCTGCTGCTGCTGCTGCTGCAGTCTGAGCCGGGTCGTCCTCCTTCCTCAGGCAAGACGGAGCACATACTCTCCAGGAAAACACGGTTTCCAAGCAAGTAAACATTTACTGCTGCAGAGCTGCCAACGCTCTCAGGATTAAATTATCAGGCGTTAAGTGTTTTGTTTTCTCTCTCTGCCTCTACCTGCTGCTGCCGCCGCCGCCTCACACAGTCACAGTTTCACTAAAAACAAAGCGAGAATCTGTGCAGTGTTGTCAGTATCTGCAGCAGCAGCAGATAAATAGCAGATCTCCAAGGTGGTGGAGATGTTTATTACATCCTGAAGGTGTTTTAACTTGTTCTATGATTTTTTCTTCTGCTCCAGTAACCTCAGGTATCCTGGCAGCACTATCACCACCACCATCATCATCATCATCGCCGTCGTCTCGCTTGTCTGTGCCAACTCCTAAAAAAAGACAAGGACTGGCAAACTCAAAGTGTTGAAATGGATTGGATGTTTTAAACACATTCCTCTCTACTTATAAAACACACACACACACCCACAGACACACAGACAGACAGACAGACAGACAGACAGCGCCTCGGAGCACAAACACTGCAACACACTCCAAATAAAGTGCAGTGCAGCCACCAACACCAACACAGCACCTGTTCTGTGCTAATATTACTGTCATGTGTTTGTTCACAGCCCCCGAGTCCCAGACACATTCACGCGGCTGTGAAAAACTAAGATTAGCACCGACCGTCCGTCCGTCCGTCCAAAAACAAATCTGCTGCACAAACATGTTTATAAAGCAGCAGCAGCAGCAGCAGCAGCAGCAGCGTCTTGGGAACGAACAGGAGTAAACAACGTGCTGCCAGAAGCGCGGCTGCAGAGTAAACTGTGAACGCGCTCCCACTTGGCCCGGCGCTGTGGGATCTATCTTGATTTGTGGCGAGACCGCGTCGTTACCTCTTTAACCGAGCAGAGGAGATTATTTCAACTGAGCAGCAGCAGCAGCAGCAGCTTCCTCGTCTACACGGTGACGTGACGGCACATGCTCGGTCCTGCAGCACGACACACACACACACACACACACACACACACACACACACACACACACATCATTCAGTGGCTCCATTATGTAGATGTGAGGTTGTTGCAGTGTCTTCAGAACAAAAGAAGAGTGAGTCTGGCCACCGTGAAGTGAAGAAGTGTCTCTTGTGTTTCATCCTGCACCGCTGCTCAGATCTCCTTACACTCATTTGGCTCCGGAGCTGCATCTGATTCATCATCATCGTGCTCCTGTGATGTGATGCACTGCAAAAACTCAACATCTTACCAAGGATATTTGTCTTATTTCTAGTCAAAATGTCATTTCTAGTCAAAACAAATGTTCAAAAGGAGTTCCAGCAACACTTGTGATATGAAAAAACAACTTCATTTGACCTTTGTGGCCTTCATCAGGGTCATTCAACCCTATAGTCAAAACAAATCTCATTATACTTAAAATAAGACTCATCACATTAAAAAGTAGCTTGTTTTTAGACACTTTTTTACGTTTTCTTTAGTCTATTTTCATTTGAAATAAGTAGAAAAATCTGATAGTGGAGCAAGTTTTTCTTTCTTATTACAAGCACAAAAAACTTGCTTTCACTGGCAGATTTTTCTACTTATTTCAAGTGAAAATTATCTAAAAACAAGTTCATTTTTAGGTGACGAGTCTTATTTAAAGTGGAAAGAGATTAGTTTTGACAAGAAATGAGACATTTTGACAAGAAACAAGACAAATCAAATTGTGAAATGGTCAAGTAAGCTGATAGGCGAGCCACAGCTGAACCACTCTACAGCGGATAGTCAGGACCATTTTAAATGACAGTTTGCAGTGCACCCCTTGCACAGTGAATTCCAGTTTCTTCCCTCTGGACGGAGGTTGTCAGTCCCATACTGCAGAACAAAACCTTATAAAAACAGCTTTGTTCCAGCTGCAATAACACTGGTAAACAAGCTGTAGTTTGCACAAAAGCTGCACAAGTCACTTTTCGGAGCATGATGTATCCCCTTTTTTTTATCTCATTGCTTTTATTCATTTACATATTTACTCTTAAAGGATCATAGGGCAGGATTAATGAGAATGGCCAGTGACGCGACGGCCGCTGCGCGTAACTACAGCAACCAGCGAAGCCACCGGCACGGGAGCGCGCACAGACTTTTCACTGTTTACTTTACTCTTTACAGTCTTTCCTATCTGGGGAGGGAGGGGGGGTATTTTACTGTAGGTTCTCGCTCTCACAGACAGACAGACAGACACACACACACACACACACACACACACACATTCACTGTGCTGCAGCAGGGGGCTGCGTGTCTGTTCCTCTGAGCTCCTCTGCATGGATCTGTATGGGCTCCTACAGGCCGGTACCGAGAATTAACGCGCCGGGTCCGGGTGTCGGACCGCATCTGTCAGGGTCCGCGGTCCCATGAAAACCAATAAACACCGGACATATTCATGATTTCATAACGTATTATGAAAAGTGAAAAGTGAAAAGTGGACGTGTCCGGGCAAAAGAGGACGTTCGTCCACCTGCCTGATAACGTTGTTAAAGTTATAACGTCGGCTTTTAACCGCCAGCTGCGGCTAACGGCTAATAATAAGACAGTAGTGATGAGGGAGAGGGTGTGTAAGTGACCTGCCTGCTGCTGTGTGCATGTGTGAGGGGAGGGGGAGAGAGAGTGGCGGCGGCGGCGGCGGCGGGGGGTGGGGGGGCTTGTGCTGGGTCGTTTGCTGGCAGACAGTAGCCTAATTTGGATCCACCGTGGTTCAGAGCGATTGATATAACAGGGAGTGTCGCCACTCTGTTACTATATCAATGGCTCTGCCTTGGTTGCCCTCTTCATGTATCCATTCCATTGATCCATTCGAAGGCAGTCGTGGACGCGCTGACGTCAGGTCCGCCGGCCAGCGCGCGAAATTCACCCCCTGAATTGCAGCGCATTTTGCAGCACAGACCCCGTTCAGGGCAATCGAGAGATACGCGGGTGGGCTCGTTCTTTTTGGTTTTGAACGCTTCCTCACCCATTATTATTTAAAAAACGTAAAACGCATGGGTATTTTCCGGTATTTTCTCACAAATCCTGCCCTATGATCCTTTAAAGCAGAAGTAAGCGGAATATTTGTGTTAATATAAGTCTTAAATAATTCTATCTTCCGACAGCAATCACTTATATAGAGTGTTTGGTCTGAAACACGGGTCTGTCAGTCACTCTGCTCTGCTCTGAGCCGAGGAGAAAACTTTCCTTGTATCCTACAACCTTTATCCAATGAGGCGAGAGAACGGCATAAAGGGGCGGTCCTCTCTGTGTGTGCAGCCAAGGGATGCGCGTGAATGTGGTGACATAGGGACGAGGACCAATAGATCCACGACGAGGGCTGCCAACTAACAAAGTTAGCCAAAACGACCGGATCGCTTACTTCTGCTTTAACTTTTAATTTTTCTTTTTTAAAACTATTTCAACTATGTGTTTTTAGTTTCATGTTTTTACTCTCTATATTTATTTCATGAACTGCAGCACTTTCTGTCGAGTCCAATAATCTGTCTCTTGTTTTATGTGTATTGTGTTCTTGTTAAATGTCCCGTTTCTGATTTGATTGTTCGTTTTCTGTAGCTTGTTTAACTCTCGACTGCCCTTGGGTATCAATAAAGTAACCTGAACCTGAACCTGAAATATTCTTGGAAAGATTTTTGAGTTTTTGCAGTGTGCTCTCACCACTCCCCGTGATCGCACTGACCACACAGGACTGGTCCCGGTCCAGTCCGGGGTCGGGGTGAAGGTCGAGGTCGAGCCTGAACATCCTGCCTCACATCAAAAGCGCTGCAGAGCCGAATCCCCCTGCACCGTCCGCAGAGAGCCGACCCCCGACACAACACAGCGTGGGCCGAGTGGACCTGTCACCCTGACACCTCATAAAGCTCCCAGCATGCTCTCCTTCTCCCCTTCCCCTTCTCCTCTCCTCCTCCCTCCCCCCAGTGCACCATGGGAAACAGCCAAAGGGCTAACAACACAATGAGCCTCCTCAGTCCAAAGACAGGCTGGGTGGGTGGTTTGTGTAAGTGCTCCGCCAGGGATGCCAAGGGCAAACACAAATACATGATTTCAAAGGAAATTAAAGCATTATGGGAAACCAAACACTAGTGAAGCACAGCAGCTCTTTTATCCTCTGTTATTTTACTTCCTGGATGGTTTTTTTTTTTTTTTTTCTCTCGCTCTGCAAGTCCTGTGCCAGAAAACAGGCGGTGACTTCCAAAAAGGGATTAGAGAGGAGAGAGAAAAAAAAAAGAAGAGAAAGAAAATGACTTCAGCAATTAAGAATTCCTACTTTACAACTCCCTCATGCTACTGCTGATCATCGGAGGAACACGGACTGAGCAACCGCTGACGCCAGAGAGTGACTCACTAATAGTCGATGCAGTAAAACGAAAAGAGGAAAAAAAGAAAAACGTCTTTGTGTCAGCGCACGATTAATCAAACTCATGGAGAGAATATTAGAAATAAATCCTCAGTGACAGGTCAGGTGTCCGAGACCTGACCGCTGCTGCTGCTGCTCTGCTCTACAGTAGCTGAAAACACACTCATGTGAAAAATCACAGATGATTATCTCATTTATTTATCTATTTTTTGTTTTTTTTGCTGCTGTAACTCAAATGTAATTGCATCATACACACACACAGACACACAGACACACAGACACACACACACACTGTACTTCCTCCTCCTCCTCCTGCTCGACAGTAACAGGAGGAAATACCCTGTGAGTGGTCCATTATTACATATTGGCCTCTGTGAACTGTGACTTTGTTTCTCCAGCAGTTTTACATGCAACCAGAAACTGAAATAACAGCAAACTGCTTATTAATTAAAGCTCCAGATTTTCATTCTTCTTTTGCTGTGTTTCATTTTTTGAAGTGTCGATCATGAGGAGATATATTGTATTTGTGGTTGTAGGAACCAAAAACCATCTCAGTGTAGTTTTCCATCTCCTCTCTGTCTCTCTCAGTTTCTCTCTGGAGCTCTAGTAACAACAAGTCGGTGTCAGCCAATCAGAAGAGAGGAGACCTGTGGGTCTCTCTTCTGATTGGCTGACTGTTTTCTGAGTGATTAAATAAAAAGAGCAGATTTCAGAAAAAAACACTCAGAGAAACCACAAATCCTGCAAGTTGTTGGATGGTGGGTCCAGGTGGCGAGGGGGCGGGGCTTAGTTGTGACATCACAAAGTGACAGGAAGTCCTGACGGCTGGTTTTAAGGCTCAGTTTCTGAATACAGGCTGTGTGCATTTCTCTGTGGACTGAGGCTTTGATACTTTCACAGTATTAATATAGAAGCTAGAGCTGCTTTATAATCACACTACACATGGACATCTACCTTTATACTGTATGGAGCTTTAATACAAACATCTACCTTTACTGTATGGAGCTTTAATACAAACATCTACCTTTATACTGTATGGAGCTTTAATACAAACATCTACCTTTATACTGTATGGAGCTTTAATACAAACATCTACCTTTATACTGTATGGAGCTTTAATACAAACATCTACCTTTATACTGTATGGAGCTTTAACACAAACATCTACCTTTATACTGTATGGAGCTTTAACACAAACATCTACCTTTATACTGTATGGAGCTTTAACACAAACATCTACCTTTATACTGTATGGAGCTTTAACACAAACATCTACCTTTATACTGTATGGAGCTTTAATACAAACATCTACCTTTATACTGTATGGAGCTTTAATACAAACATCTACCTTTATACTGTATGGAGCTTTAATACAAACATCTACCTTTATACTGTATGGAGCTTTAACACAAACATCTACCTTTATACTGTATGGAGCTTCAATGTTTCACACTCAAACCACAGGTATGCGTGTAATGTTGTGTGTGTGTGTGTGTGTGTGTGTGTGTGTGTGTGTGTGTGTGTGTGTGTGTGTGTGTGTGTGTGTGTGTGTGTGTGTGTGTGTGTGTGTGTGTGTGTGTGTGTGTGTGTGTGTGTGTGTGCGTGTGTGTGTTACTGTGGGTCAACCAGGGGTCAGACAGACTCACCTCAATGGGCCGGTGCGGTGCTGCAGATAAATCTACCTGGAAACAGAAGCAGAGGAGTCGTGGTCAGAGAGGTCGATGACATCATCATCATCATCATCATCATCATCATCATCATCATCATCACTAACTTAACTATCAGTTCTGAGAAGCTTCGTCCTGACAGGTGGTGGTGGTGGTGGTGTGGGTGGGAGGCTGGGATGTTTCACAAAACTTACAGGAAGACAAACGGCAACTCAGTTTGGATGTTTATATGAGTCTCTGTGTGTGTGTGTGTGTGTGTGTGTGTGTGTGTGTGTGTGTGTGTGTGTGTGTGTGTGTGTGTGTGTGTGTGTGTATGTGTGTGGGGGAGTGGGAGGTTAAGCTATTTTCCGCATGTCACTCCGCACGCCACAGCACTCAGCAGGCGAAAGTGATTTGGAGATGTTGGGTCTCACTGTTGTTTCTCAGTTAATGTGCATTTTTATTCACAGCAATCGCCCGCAGGTTTTCATTGCATACGTGCAGCTTCATGCACAAACAATGACAACACACTCACACACACACACACACACACACACACACACACTTCAGCCCTCATGTTGCAGGAATCAGGGCAGTCAGAGTTCTTAAAGCTGCTCCGTTCAGCACATTCCTACGTATCTGCGGGCAGCTGGACAGGTGTTGAAGGCAGAGACCATGTTCACATGCAGCGCCCCTCGGGCTGCTGGGTAATCGAGGGATGCTCTAATAATCCCTCCCAGACATCCTGTCATCATCATCATCATCATCTGATCTGATCTGATCCACATGTATGTAACACATGATCGCAGCTATTAACTTTTATATCCTCTCTCCTCCTCCTCCTACTTTCCTTTTTTCCCTCTCTGGCTCAGGTCCAACACACAATAACTAGCGACTGTCTACAACACTGCAGGCTGTTTGTGCCAGAGAAATCCAACCGATGCTCCCCGAGGTGAACTGTCTTGGAGCATCCTCACACACACACACACACACACAGCAGACATGCGCTCAGCTCACTTCACTTGTTGAAACTTGACAAATCTCCGGCTGCAAACCGCCATAAACTAACTAACTAACTAACAACAACAACAGCAACAATGAGGAAGCAGCAGCAGCTGACAGGCGCCGGCGGAGCGTGCATGGAGAGATGGATGAGCTGCTGTGATTTTGCAACTGTCAGAACAATCCAGGCTGAACTTGAACTTCTCCAGAGCTCAGAGATCAGAGCTGCTGCACATGGATGTATTACAAACACAAACCCGGATCACATGTAAACAGACTGCACACTGCTGCAGGAGGAGGGAAAACATCTGTATCTGTAGCAAACAGGACATCAAGCACACACACACACACACACACACACATGCTGACATTTGTGTTGTGCAGCAGCTCAGATGTTATCGGACTCAACTGTGGAAAATACTCGCGAGTTGAGTGAGTGAAATCTCCGCAGAGCGACTGAGCCGTGGAAAGTTTTTCAGCGCAGTCTTGTGGAGATGCTATCAGCCTTCAAAGAGACACACACAACACACACACACACTGCTGCCACCGTGCAGGAAAAAGACACACACATACACAGCACAGCCTTGCGCGCACGCACGGTGCAGACAGAGGTGTCGGTCGGTGCCTCCTCTGGTTTAGATTACACCTATACTGTGACTTCAGAGAGCGCGTGCCGCCAACTTTACAAGGAGCTGGGAAACTTTTAATCTGCCTTTATGACATCATAAAGTTGACTCTCCGGCCGCGCGCTCAGTCACAACTGTGGGTCAATATTTACGCACTGACAGAGACAAAGACACCGACACACTGCAAAAAAAAAACCCAAATCTTTCCAAGAATATTTGTCTTATTTCTTGTCAAAATGTCTCATTTCTACTCAATACTAAGCTCTTAGACTCATCACCTAAAAATAATCTTATTTTTAGATCATTTTCACTTGTTTCAAACTAATTTTCACTTGAAATAAGTAGAATAATCTGCCAGTGGAAGCAAATTTTTTGTGCTTATAATAAGAAAGAAAAACTTGCTCCACTGTCAATGCATTTTTCTACTTATTTCAAGTGAAAATAGACTTGAAATAAGTTATAAAAAAGAGTCTCAGTGCGCAGCGGGAAGAGAAGCCAAGCCGAGCCGAGCCGTGCAGCTGGATTGTCTACTTGTGCCTACCTCTTGCAGGTAACCTGTCAGGTGTAACAAGATCGCCACGCTGGACGCCACCTGAAGCAATCCCATAACAGCGAGGGTCCCGAAGAGGAGCGGCCGGTACGTGGACTCGGAGCTCTGCACCGGGCTGAAGCGGTGCTGCTGGCCCTGGCCCGCCTCCATGTGCACGGTGTTCCGCAGGTAGCCGCGGTACTCGTTGCTGTTGTTGTTGTGGTGGTGGTGGTGGGTAGCTGCCATGATGCTGCTGCGCTGTGCTGCTGCTGCTCCGTCTGCTGCTGCTGCTGTTAAAGCTGCTGCTCAGCCCCACGGCCACGTCCAGACTCACTGCACCGGAGAAAGGAGGAAGGAGGCAACAAGAGGCTCTATAATCAGCGGTGGGTGGTGGGTGGGCTGAACTGAAGGCAGCGCGTTCTGCTCCCGCTGCAGCCAATCACAGGGGGGGATCCGCTCCTCAGACACACACACACACAGACCGATCGACGGGAAAGAAAAGAGCGAAACGAAAAGACAGCAGCGGCAAACTGATCCGAGAGAGAGCGCGACAGGTAAAGAGCAGCGCGAGGCCTCTTTATGGCGAAGACTGAGACACGCAGGAAGACGTAATCCACCCCCTCCGCGCGCGTCCACACCCCCGGTGACACACACACACATTCACACACATTCATATACACACAGACACACATTCACACATACAGAGTTAGACTTAGAACTTAGAAAAAGAAAAAAGAAAAGAAAAGAAATGCACGTAAACACATAAAAAGGCCTAACCCTAATTTTGAAAATGTGTGTAAATTTACATGAATAAAGCACTAAAATAACGAATGAATCAATTTTTTTTAAATGAATGTGTTACCAAAAAGAATATTTTATAATCTTTTCTTTTAAAACTATTTATTAACATGTGGTGATAATGTGTGTGAACAGCTGCTGCAGTATTTCAATGTTTTATTTGTATGATTTTTCTTTTATAAGCACCTTACAGGAGAAGCACTTTATAATAAGTAGCCAACACACTATTAAGCATTAAATACTGAACTTATAACACATGAATAATCATCAGTATGAAGTTTATAAGCACAGTTAAAAATGTTTTACTCATCATTGATAAGCACTAACTGTATTAATAAACTACATACTAATGAGTATTCATGTATGAATGAAGAATTCAGTATTTATTAATGCTTAATAGTGTACTTATTATAAAGTGTTACCATTTCGCTGTATATTTCTGTGACATAATGACAATAAAGGAAATCTTGAGATATTGCAATTGATGATATTTCACCTAAACATCTCCTCCACATATGTTTTAAAGTCATATAAAAATAAAAGGACTGATAAAAATGATCATTTGTCTCATGTTTTTTCTACAAAAATGTTAAATAATCCACATTCTTTGACTGTGCAAATGTTAAATTTCAATGCATATGGACCACAACTGACCTTTAAACCAGTGTAGTGTCACATAACTGTAAACTAAAAATTTGAAAGTAAGCTTTTATTGTGAAACAGCAATATCTTGCACAGTGAAGCTCAAATAAGGAACATAAAGATATATATAAAGCATTGCATCTCTTTATCCTGCAGAGATTATTCATATTTCTTTATCTTAATCTGTCACACATGTGTGTTGTTGTTCATGACTGTGTCAGGAACTCATGATGCGGCAGCTCAGACTCATTCAACCAGAAAAAAAAAGAGATATTTTTGTGTTGTGTTCATCCCATTAGTCATATCATAGATAACCGTAATCCTGACTAATTTAAGTTCTCCAATTATCCCTCCAGTTGCTTGTAGACGTCATGTCACCGTAGAAACCATGTGGTTGGTTGGTTTGACCCAGAACTGACCCAGAATCAGCATCACTGACCAATGTGTTTATAATTAAATATTCCTTGTTTGCTTAATACCTAGAAAGTATTATTCATGCTTTTATCATAACTTAATGTCGTGTTCTTTCAGCTGGAATTTGAAGAAAAGAAAAGAAAAAAAAAAAAGTCCCTGGCAGTTCTCCACTTTGGCCTCTGGATGGTGGCGGACTGTGTAGCTACGATCGGCCCCCGCATCCTCTCGCTTCGTGTGAATTTTGTTAAGATTTATGGGCTGTTTTAAGCGGTTTTGTTATTTTTCAGGAATATGTGAGTCTGACTCCTGGAAATGCTGCAGAAAAAGCTTCGCAACAAGCCAGTGTGCTGCCATTATCACCCATAATGCACTGCTTTGGTTGTCACCCGTGGGACCAATATCCTCAAGTAGTCAAGTAGTGGAGCCAAAGTTTCCTGAAAATGTCTCAATGAGCAGATTGTGTAGAAACAGTCGATATGACTTCAAGGAACTTTCTGGATGAATTTTACAGGAACAGTTTTTGTCAAATACACGATGTGTTCACTTTCCTCGTTTTATTATGAAGGGTTGCTCCATGAGAAGATCTACAAAAAAACCTCTTCTCCAGCTTCTCTCTGGAGCTCTAGTAACAACAGGTCAGTGTCAGCCAATCAGAAGAGAGGAGGAGGCTCTGAGCCTCTCTTCTGATTGGTTGACTGTTTTCTAAAGTGATCCAATAAAAAACAGAGTACATTTCAAAGTAAAACAGTCAGAGAAACCAAATCCTGCAAAGTTGTTGGATGGTGGGTCCAGGTGGTGAGGGGGCGGGGCTTAGTTGTGACATCACAAAGTGACAGGAAGTCCTGACGGCTCAGTTTCTGAATACAGGCTGTGTGCATTTCTCTGTGGACTGAGGCTTTGATACTTTCACAGTATTAATATAGAACCTAGAGCTGCTTTATAATCACACTACACATGGACATCTACCTTTATACTGTATGGAGCTTTAACACAAACATCTACCTTTATACTGTATGGAGCTTTAACACAAACATCTACCTTTATACTGTATGGAGCTTTAACACAAACATCTACCTTTATACTGTATGGAGCTTTAACACAAACATCTACCTTTATACTGTATGGAGTTTTAGAGGAAGAATGTGCTTCTTTCTCATGCATGCACTAATATGAAGCTGCAGCCAGCAGACAATGTGATGTTAGTATAACATCTTGAAATGGGGTGAGCTTTGCCCAGGAGCAACAACTTCTACCTCCACAGCTCGATGTTGTTTTTACACTTTATATGCCCCCTTTTTTTTAATCTGTACAAAACTGTACGTTCTTATTAGGACAAGTTATGACAAGTGGGAAACCAGCAGAGGCTCAGAGTCACATTCATATAGAACTAAACTGCAAAACCAATCCAGAAGACGGGATTGTCCGGACCGAGCCAGGCTAGCCATTTCCCACTGTTTTCCAGTCTTTATGCTAAGCTAGGCTAATCATATGGCGGCCGCAGCTGCACATCTAACATTGTGCGAGTGTATTCAACCTCAATCTCATTTTCTAACCCCCTGCACAGAAGAAAATAATTAAAAGGTGTTGAGCTATTCCTAACAGATCATTATTTTCTACCTACTCAGCTCTGTCTCATCTACTCAGACGTTTTACTACAACCTACTCACCTCTCTTAATAATAATAATCCACAGGTAGAAGAAGTGAAGGCGACTGAAACAGTTTCAACTACTGTACTCCAGCAGAAATATTTGTGTGACTCTCTCTAGGTTTGCAACATGAAACCACTTGTCTAGTCACAGTGACTGAGCCGAGCCAATATTTCCAGTTATGCTCCAAAGAGTACAAATCCTCGATGTCAGTGACTGGCAGGAAATTCAAAACACTCCCCACCTGAGTGTTTTCTTTATTTTTTTTTAACATAAGGACAGGTGTTCCCTTGTCTTTCCACAGAAATACTCCTCAATCAAGACAAGAAACAACCTTGAGCTCAAAGACAGCTCATGTAATTCATTTGTTTAAGACCCAGGGGGCGGATGACAGTCGACCTGGATTTCCACTATTACAACAAGTGAAGAGACGGAGAAGCAGCAAACCTGAAAACACCTTTGTCATCCTGAGTCACTTTGTCTGGCCACAAATATCCTGACAGGCCGTCCACACACACGTCATTTCCTCTCACCTTCGAGTTCATGAGTAAAAAAAAACTACAGCCAACCACAGACAAGAGTTACACTCTAGTTGCATAACACAGCACAAAGATGAACAATGAACAAAAGATGTCTACACAATGATGATTAGGGTTGTACAGTAGGCAAATGAAGATCCTTATTCATGATGTTAATTTAAGTAATGTTTGTTTGTTTTTAGCTGCAAAAAGAAAAACTAAAAACCCACAAATGCCCTGTGTGTAACTTCCCTCTCTCATGCTTACAGGGTTGCCAACTCACACGCACTGGCCGTGACGCATTCAGCCTCAATCTCACGCTCTCACGCTCAAGAGAGAAATGTCACGCCAAATCTGACTAATCTGACAAATCTGAAAAAAGATAGAGAGAAATAGTGCGAAAATCTGTCCAAAAGTTCGTAACATTCACAATCACCATTTATGTTCACTAAATAAGTTTTAAAAAAGGAGCCATTTGTCATGTTTTGCTATTGCTACGTCGCTAACATTAGCATAAGCAGCTGTTAAATCACTAGTCTAAAGGAAACATTGCAGGTTTAGCATCAAACTTTGTGCTTTTACTCACTAACATCTGTCAAGTTATTAAGTTAATTGTCTTTTCTGCTTCTGAAGTTAGCATGCTAACTAGCTAGCCCTTTCCAATAGCAATTAAACGACAATGCTTCCAGTGTTTTATGGTAAGCTAATTTAATAACCTGTTGGCTGTAGCTTCATTTAGACATACAATACAATATTGAGCTTACAACATATGTCAGACCATACCTCTTCAAAGCAGTCTCAGTTTATTTTGTTTTAGCTACTTAGGAGCTAATTTTTTGGCTACGTGTGTTAGCAAAACATGCCTAAGTTACATTAGCGATTAGCATGAATGTGTTTTTTGGCTTCTTGCAAAAGTCTAGGTTTAATATAAAGTCCACATCCACTCAGCTCTTCTCTTAGCCAACACTTGAGGAAACTATCTGGCTAAATGCTCCCACATGTCCACCAGGTCGTCATTAACGTGGTACAAGGTCAATTCTTACTTCAGAGCTTATAAAACCCCAAATTAGCCTTTTCTCTTGTATTTCTCTTGCAGCATCAGATGATTATTATCTGTGGTTTAAAAAAAAGAAGAGAGAGCCACATGGTTAAGGTATAAAAATATAGAATAATGCAGCTTTAAATTGCGACACAAGGGAGCCAACTCACTGCAATAATTCCTGTTTGCTTGTGCTGTGTTTGGAAACTCGAAATCTGTGTCACAGCTTCAGTTAGGCTACGTGCCCCAAAAAAAGTAAAACAAACAGAAAAACAAACAAGATACTATTAATTCTCACCTCCTATTATTATAATCTGCTTACATGCACATTCTCCGTGAAAAAAAATGCACAATAAGGTATCGTCACGTGGTGCAGCCGGACCACCTCATTAAGGCCGAGTGTCCGCAGATGGTCCGGCGGTCACACATCGTGGCTGTTGCAGCATCTAAACATGGCAGTGGCTCCTGAGCGCCCAGAGAGTGACCTCCCTAACCTCCCCTGTTTTCCCACTGCCAGCAGAACAACAGTGTAGTATTTGAAACCCCAGCAGAAAAACGAACCTCCTTTAGGAACACGAGTTATTTCAGGCAGGAGCAGTGACAATGGGAAAGGAGGGGTAGTGTAGTGGCTGTAGTAGGTTGGGTGAGTTTGCGAAATCCAAGCGAATTTCTGGGTGCCAGAGGAGTTCATGGGAGAAAACTGGCTTTTTATATGTGCCCACCCCTCTTCCTCACACTCTCACCCCCCCTCCAACCCAACCCTTAAAACCTCATGGCGCTACAATCATTTAATACTCCATCATTATGGGCTTTCTAACTTCATAAAACCACACACATGATTTCGGTTATGTTGTAGTACGACCACATTCCCCCGTTACTATTGCACTCGTTTCGTGTGTTTTTTTTTTTTTAACAACGTTTGCACAGAGCTGCCTCTGTTGATGTTTTTGCTCCTGAAACTTCACACACACTGTAAGAATATTTGTCTTATTTCTTGTCAAAATGTCTCAATTTTAGTCAAAACTAATCTCTTTTCACTTTAAATAAGACTCATCACCTAAAAATTAACGTGTTTTTAGATCATTTTCACTTGTTTCAAACTCATTTTCACTTGAAATAAGTAGAAAAATCTGCCAGTGAAAGGAAGTTTTTTGTGCTTGTAATAAAAACGAAAAACTTGCTCCACTATCAGATTTTTTTTTTACTTATTTCAAGTAAAAATATGCTTGAAAAAAGTAAAAAGTGTCTAAAAACAAGCTACTTTTTAATGTGATGAGTCTTATTTTTTAGTATAATAAGATTTGTTTTGACTAGAAATGACATTTTAACTAGAAATAAGGCAATAATCTTGGTAAGATTTTGAGTTTTTGCAGTGCAAGCTCTGGAGTCTGTGCACGGCCTGAAGTTTCTCCTTGACGATGATGACGATGACGAGCGAGAGAGACCTTTTGAACTCGCGTCACGACTCACGACCTCCTGCTCTTGGCTGGCCGTGGCCTGATCTTCTTGGCACCGTGTGTGTGTGGATGTGGTGCCGTGAAGTGCTCTTCTCTCAGTCGGGGGGTCGTTAATACACCGTGAGAACCCGTGTTTAGCTGTGGGTTTCCTGTGCCCTCAGCAATTTCCTGCAGGAGTCGGCGAGGAGCTCGGGCTCAAGCGAAGGCGTTGGGGCCGCGGCGGTATTCAGGTTAACGTGTGTTTGTTTGGGTTGTATCGCACTTTTTATTCATGTTAGACTGATCCTCCAGTGTGCATGTACGTGCATGGATGTGTATGTGTGTGTGAGAGGGAGAGAGACAGGGAGTGTTTGGACGGTCTCCATGCCCTTGTGTTTTGCTATGCACCGCCTGCCAGAGACTGGAACCTGATGCTGCTTCAGATGATGACAGACGGCCAAAAGCCCTGTAGCTGGAGAGAGAGAGAAAAGGAGAGAGAGGAAAAAGATGGAAAAAGAGATGGAGCATGAATGAGGGAGGTAAAGTAGAAGACAAGAGAGAGAAAGAGGAACAAGCGTGCCCATATTGCTGCATGCAAAGATAAAACTTGAGACAGGGTGTTTACCTTTGCCCATGGCCAAACTCTTGCATTGTTATGAGCAACTGATTATTTCTGGTCTTTGAGAGGATTCCTACTCAACCATGCCCTCGCTCTCACCCCGACATTAAACTCAGCAGCCTCACGCTAATCCACCAAACCCTGACGTCTGCAACTTTTTCTCCTCTTCTCATCTTCTTGTGCTGTGAGGTAGCGTGAGGTCAGAAAGGTGAAGGCTCGGGGTTCACACGACAAGACAGGACAAGACAGGACAAGACAAGACCGGACTGAAGGACTGTGGAGTCACAGTGAGCCGAGCAGCGTCCGGTCAGTCTGGTTCTGCTCCCGTGGCTATTTCAGCTTCAAAGCGACCAGCATGATTCCACTGGATTCAGCCTGTTTTTTTTTTGTGCAAAAACCAGAAAGGTTTTCAGCCGAAATGCACGATTTGAGAGAAGCCAAATATGAGGAAATGGTCGAGCTGCTGCTGCTGCTGCTGCTGCTGCTGCATGGCATAAATATTTGATGGCAGCGATCCTGGGGCACAGCTGTTGTATTAGTGTTTGATTAACCGAGGAGCGGAGGAACGATAACATAACATTCCTCCTCTGGCCGGCGTGAGAAGAAGGACGTCTGACTTCTGAAACATCTGAAAAAGGTACAACAACAGGCCGCGAAATGTTTCCACTGTTTATTATTGGTCTCTTTTATCTTGACAGAGAGGGCTGCTTTTAAAGACTCACGGCATGAAGAGCACAGAACTGTCTCTCTCCCCTCACTCCCACATCCTCTGTGGTCACAAGGTCACTCCGAGTCTGCTGCGAAACACACACACACACTGCTGCCTTTCTGCCTGCCTCACTCGGAGCTTCTCACACTGCCGCCGCCGCCTCCATAGCAACCCCAGAGTTTACACCCCCTCTCCTCCCCTCCGCCGCCGCCGCCGCCTCTGCCTCCACCTCTCACAGTCACATCACACCGACCTGCGGTTTTTATCAAAACTACACATTTGAAAAGAAAATTGGAGCGATGATCAGGCCAAACAGGGATATTCCAGACCATTAGGCAGATCCCGTTTCACTGGATGTGTGTGGCTTGGAGAGTGTGGGAGAAGGAGAGGGAGAGAAGGAGGGAGAGAGAGAGGACGACCATCAAAGCCGGCACTTCTGGACTGTGTGCAGGGAAACACAGTCAAATGACAAGTGACACCGGAGATGGAGCTGCTGGCAGCGCAGCCGCAACATGCATCGTCATGAATTATTTATCCTAAAGTACAGTAAGTAATTACCTGAGTGTGGCAGGTGCTGATGGAGCTGCTAGGGTTTCTTCCTCTGGGCGTGGGAACCAGGGAACCAGGGAACGAGGGAACGAGGCTGCTGCTGTGGGCGGAGTCACGTGACCACACCTGCCGACAGGAAGACCACGTCTGGAGGAGGAGGAGGAGGAGGAGGAGGAGGAGGAGAAGCCCCTGCTGGACAAAGTAGAGCAGACTCATGAGACAGTACAGTACGTCCAATAAGATGATTCAGACAGTTATGCACAGAAAATCTGTTTACAGAGGCAAAAAGTAATAATAAATAAAGTAAGAATTAATTTGTGTTCAAATGTAGTTACAGGGCTCCAGACTAACTTTTTTTTTTTTAACCCTCCTGTTGTCCTCCTGGGTCAAGGAAGGAAGGAAGGAAGGAAGGAAGGAAGGAAGGAAGGAAGGAAGGAAGGAAGGAAGGAAGGAAGGAAGGTAGGACGAAGGGAGAGATGAGGGGTGAACAGATTGGGTCAATTGGGTCAAAAAGGAAGGAAGAAGTAAGGACGAAGGAAGGAAGGAAGGAAGGGAAAAGGGAATGTGGAAAGAAGGAAGGGAAAAGGAAGGAAAGAAAGATGGAGGGAGGGAACAGATTGGGTCAATTGTGTCAAAAAGGATCAAAGAAGTAAGGACGAAAGAAGGAAGGAAGGAAGGAAGGAAGGAAGGAAGGAAGGAAGGAAGGAAGGAAGGAAGGAAGGAAGGGAGGAAGGAAGGGAAAAGGAATGTGGAAAGAAGGAAGGGAAAAGGAAGGAAAGAAAGATGGAGGGAGGGAACAGATTGGGTCAATTGGATCAAAAGAGGAAGGAAGAAGGAGTAACTGTGCGTTCAGACCGAAAGCGTCGAGAGCGTCGCGGTGGCCGGAAGTCATTCATTTTCAATGAGAACCAGCGTCGAGGAGCGTTGAAGAGCGTCAAAGGCGTTGGCGTTGCGTTTTGGCGGCGAGAGCGTCAGGAGAAAGTTGAAATCTCCTGAACTTTATGCTAATGAGCGATGATGCGGAGCAGCGGCAACCAATCAGAGTGTAGATGTCGCGGCCCCTTTAAATGGATGACCAACCACAACCGACGTCAACTTCTTTGACGCGCGTCAAAACGCCAAGGTGTTCAGACCACCAGCGTCGCGGAAAAGCGTCAAGAGCGTCTTTTGACCCTTTTGACGCTTTTGGTCTGAACGACCCATAAGGATGAAGGGAACAAAAGAAGGAAGGACTGAAGGACGGGAAAAAGGAAGGAAAGAAAAATGGAGGGAAGGAACAGATTAGGTCAAGGAAGGAAGCAGAAGGACGGACGAAGGAAGTAAGGAGGGAGGAAGGGAAAAAGGATTGTGGAAAGAAGGAAGGGAGAAAGGAAGGAAGGAAGGAAAGAAGGAAGGATGGAGGAAGGGAACGGATTGGGTCAATTTGACCCAGAAGAACAACAGGAGTGTAACCAGGAGCACAGTGGCTCCCTAACATAACATTTTAGGAGCACAAACAGAAAATTTCGGGGCACAAATCGACTCACAAAGCAAATATTGACCTTTCCTTTTCATTCATGATCCTCGTACTACACCTTGGCCTGCCACCTGTAATGACAGATACCAGATACTTTGAGTGTTAAAACCCCCCAGCAAATCTACTGGTTGTATGTGAGCAAGTAGATGAAAGATTTGCTTTGTCATATTTTCGGGGCCTAACGCCTCCATTTAGGGGCAGTCCTGAGCCCTGAGTTACAGAAAATAAATAAAAAAGTTTAAACATGCTTTTATTTTGGCGGCCCTGTGAGGCTACAGGCTGCTAAATGCTAACCTACTCACAGTGACAGTGCTAATGCAACCTTTAATTCTGTTTTCTTACTTGATGAAATTGTTTAGTTTCCTAACATTGTCATTCTCTCTGTGTTGTTTTTAATTCCCTTTTACGACCTCCATTTATCCTCATTATCTGTATTTTATTTCTCACTGTTGAACTGAATGTTTCTGTTGTTTTTATTTCCTTTTATTGCTTATTTTTGTTTTAATAAGCTGCTTTGTTTCTTACTGCCTTTACTTGGTTCATTTTATTTTATTTTATCTCTTTTTATCTCACTTATACTCCCTTTTTTTTCTAACTTAATTGCATCATTACATCATCTGACATCATACTATGATTCCTCCTGGTCTCAGTGTGTGTGTGTTGTCTGGTTTTCGTAATGTCTGTGTTGCTTGGACTCTCACTGGTTTTATGTCACTGTTGTCGGTTCTTCTGCCATTGTTCTTGTGTGTGTCTGTTTTTCTTCTTGTGTTTTTCTGCTTTCACGCCAAAACACTTTCTAAACCCTTGTTTTTAAAGGTGCTAGCCTATATAAATAAAAGGGATTATTATTCATTTCATCCTGAAGGAAGCGTGAATGTCAAATATGATGTAAATTGTTGTTGAGAAAGTTCCCACATGTTCCCATGATCCAACAGAGACCATGCATGTTTGTGCAAAATGTGGGAATCTTTGTGCTATTTGACATTTCATCAAATAACTACAAACTTTGACCTGATGGTGGCGCCACAGGGAAAGTGAGAGGCTCATCATCAAAGGGATAGTTCAACATTTTGGCAAATTGGCCCATTGCTATAATCCCTATAGTCATAGCAGTAGGTTTGTTACCTTTAATTGTCGGTGCAAGCTGTTTTTAGAACGGCGGAGCAGAGCTGCGAGCTGCTCAGAGCTACGCTACGGAGGCTCATGGGATTTTTTGATTTCCCTCATCATCAAACTCATCAAATACACAATCCAACAACTCCACAACGCTCTGGTGGACAAGTTGTGACCTGCACATTCACCACGCTATGAGATAATAACACAACGTTACCAGACAGAGTTGTTTTAGAGGTAAATACAGAGACTGCTGCTTGATGAAAAACTGTCCCTGAAGGCAACGCGCATCAGTGGTTTTGCATGAATTTCCCTCTAAAACAACTCTGTCTGGTAACGTTGTGTTATTATCTCATAGTGTGGTGAATGTGCAGCTCACAACTTGTCCACCAGAGCGTTTTGGAGTTGTTGGATTGTGTATTTGATGAGTTTGATGAGGGAAACCAAGAAATCCCATGAGCCTCCGTAGTGTAGCTCTGAGCAGCTCACGGCTCTGCTCCGCCGTTCTAAAAATAGCTTGCACCGACAATTAAAGGTAACGAACCTACTGCTATGACTATAGGGATTATGGCAGTGGGCCAATTTGCCAAAATGTTGAACTATCCCTTTAATATGGATTCATCACCTCGATGTTGAGCTAATTCATTGGGAACAAACCAAGCGTCTCTCTGCTAACACGGCTAAAAATATGCAGCTAAGGACTCAAACACAACCACTCGGCTGCGTAGAAAAACATGAAACATGTCTGAGTGTTGCTGTCCACGCCCGTGTGGGCACACACACACACACACACACACACACACACACACACACACACACACACACACACACACACACACACACACACACACACACACACACACACACACACACACACACACACACACACACACACACACAGCTGCTGTCAAACACAGAAAACATGGACTTTTGCTCAGTCAGTGGGAGCGGTGGTGGTGGTGGTGGTGTTGGCGGTGGTGGGGGGGGGGGGTTTGTTGGAAACGCGTGTGAACACACTCGCTGAAAGTCCAACAATCAGTCTGTCAGCACTCGCCCGCTTCTCCTACATCCTCTCACCCCTCTGCTCCTTCCTCTTCACTCCCCTTCTTCCTCTACTCTCTCCATCCTTCATCACATGATCCGACCATGCAGGACATTCACACCAATCAGTGGGAATAAGGAAGATTTTCCAAAGACGTTTTTTTTTTGTTTCCCCCCGCAGTATGTCAGACCATGTTCGCCTGGATATTGAAGTTTATTAAAACTGCTTAATAACGTCTTGGACGGCGACTTTGTCTTTTATTCCTCTCCAAACCACCTCTCCCTTGTGAGACATTCATTCATACAATAGGAAATCCATTGGCACGGACCGCCATTGGACCATGCATGGGCTGTGGAAGATTATGGGAGTCTGACGACGACGAGGACGGGCGCATGCGGGGACGGACCGACAGGCGGAGGAAAAAGGAAAAACACTGGGGCAGGACCGGCCATGACATCAGCAGGAGTCGTCTCTTATTCACCCGGCCGTGTCAGGATCTCCCAGACTTGACCTCTGCTTCCTCTCTGCGGTCGCATCAAAGCGGTCTGGCCCCCGAATACACGAACCACCATGTCATCGTCAAGGTGGCCGCGTGGGCGTGTGGAAGAAGCGCCCTGAGGTCATCGACGAGGGTGATTCGACAAGATGTTTCCTCATTATAGGGATAGTTCACCCAAAATTCAAATTTCACTCATTATCTACTCACCCTCATGTCGACTAACGGCTGGGAGAAGTTTCAGAGTCCTCCGTGGCTTCTCTGAGTTACGCAGCAGTATTTGTCCATATAATGGTTGTGAATGGATACCAACTTTCTTCGTCCAAAAAGACACACCAAAAAACATCCAAATACCTCCATGCTGCTTGTCTGTAATGTCCCTCATGTATTGAAGCCCCGACATGAGAAATTGTTCCGCCGAGCAGTGAACTGAGACACTGCGAGCTTCCGCTACAAAACAAGCTTAAAATATAGACTTATTTAATTTTTTTCTGAACAATTTCTCATGTCGGGGCTTCAATACAAGAGGGACATTACAGACGAGCAGCATGGAGGTACAGTATTTGCATGTTTTTTGATGTGTCTTTTTGGACGAAGAAAGTTGGTATCCATTCACAACCATTATATGGACAAATACTGCTGCGCGGACCCCCCCCCCCCCCATAACTCAGAGAAGCCACGGAGGACTCTGAAAATTCTCACAGCTCTTAGTCGACATGAGGGTGAGTAAGATAATGAGTGAAATTTGAATTTTGGGTGAACTATCCCTTTAATACGCTGTCTGTCAAAGCCGTACTTACGCACACACCTGAGTCAATATCTGTGGGTGTGAGCAGACAAAAAAGATGAGCAGAGACACAACAGCAGATGAAGCAATCCAGCAGATGAATTAACCAGTGGAAGTTCTCTCTGCTCCCACTATGCAGGGTGGGAACAATGGTGTGCAGTGTGCACCAAAGGGATGCTTGTTGTTTCTGTGAGTCACACGGAGGTCTCACTACTCATGTTCACAGATAATACCTAATACTATTTACCACGTTACCAGGTCCACGCCAAACTCACACACACACACAACCGCTGTTTTCAATCGCACAGAGTCAAAACAAGAGCCGTCGGCTTGGGAAACACCAGCTGCACCTCTTGACTGTGATGTTTTTTCCCCCCTCCGCCCAAGGTTCACTCTTCTCTTCCTGCTCTCCTCCAATCGCTTTTCACATAAACACTCATAACTTCAACATGATTCAGCTGTTCCCTCTCGAATAAGCTGTTATCTCTTGCTCACACCCCCCACCCCCCACCCCACCCTCCTCTCTGTTTCATCACTGTCTCCATCCCCTTCTCTCTCCCACGCTGAAATTACTCCTCATTGTGCCAGCCAGTTCTTCGATGAGCCAAAACGTCTGAGTTTCTGTCGCTGCTTGGCATTTACACACACACACACACACATACACACACACACACAGAGTTACAGCATCACTATGTGTATGTGTGTGTGCCCACTCCTGGAAACAAGCAGACAATAGCATGGAAATGTCACGGGGTTGTACTGGGTCTGCTCACGTTTTTTTTTTAGAAAGACACATGGCGACTCCGTGGGACGTCTCATTAGCCGTGGGCTCACTCATAAAATCAACAGGATCAAGGACCTGGTTACCATAACAACAGTGAAAACATCCCAGGAGGAGGATATCTAATATGTTTTTAGATCAGTCATTTCCAAGGAGTTGGCTACTTCCTTTGGGCTGCACGTGGAACGACTGTACATGTCTTAAGAAATTATAGTCTGAGTTCAAGTGGCTACACATGGATCAGACATAACACTTTATAACAAGTAACTGTAGTTGTTAAAAGCTCAAATAAATGAATAAATATTTAAAATATAAGACATGGATGATAATTGTAGAAATACGCAAAGAATAAATGGTATAAGTAGTTACCAAACCTTATAGAAAGAGTAAAGCATTAGTTGTAACTGGCTAAAAGTGATCAAACAGTTGAAATCAATGGCTAAGTTTATCCATTACATTTTATGAGCATCAATCATTAGCTTGATAGGTTATGGAGTCAATAGATTACATTTTATTGTAATATAAAAGCAACAACGCATAAATTAGTCATCTACAACTTGTATAACTGTTACTGTTAACAAAACATCCCAAAAGGTTAGCTGTAAACAGTTAGCTGAACGTAATCAGTTTAACCTGACAGGTCCTACTGCTAAAACAATGAGCTATGGTAAGTTTTGAGTAGCTACATAAAAGTAATGGATTTTTTATTGTTATTTTTTTTCAATTAACGGATAAACTTTTAGAACAGTTTGCTAAAGGTTACAAATAAATAGCGTTAGCTAAAAGTTAGGCTAATGGATAAACATGGTTAGCTAATATCTTTGGCTAAAAGTAATAAAATCATTTAAATAGTTAGCTTATAGGCTAATCACACATGCTTTGATAAAAGGGTTTGATAAACATAAAAGTAAAAGTAACATAAACTGCTAAAGCAACAGTTAGCTAAAGTTCACTATTAGCTAAAAGGAAAGAAGAATGTTGGCAAAAGGTTGAGTTGACTATAACGTTAGCTACATTAAAAAGCAAAAGATTCTTTTTTCAAGTTTGACCAAAGTTTAGAGATAAATTGTAACAGTGACTGATGCAAAAGGAGGCATTTAAGTGGCTACTGATAAATTGTGAAAACAGTGAGCTAAAAATTGTGTTTCAATGTAGTTTTCATTCAAGTAACAGAAAAACTGTTAAAGCGGTTAGTCGTTGATCGTGGCTGTCCCTTTTTGGGCCAACGGTCAGATGACGACGTCACGGTTGCTATGTGACCAACCGTCCTACTCACCACCGGAAGTCACCGCAGTCTTTTTTCTTTCAATGACCGGGAAAACTCTCTCCTCCCTCGGCTCCAGAGGTGCAGCTGGACTCGGCCTGGTCATCCACAGCTCTATCGCTTTCTTTCTCTTTCACTATGACAGACAGTTATTACAGCAACAACGTGTGAGTATTTATTACACACCACTTCATGGTTTCCTTCACCTTCCTCTAACCGAGAAACCATTTACCGTCTGTGCTTTCTCTTGAATCACGCGCTGTTTGTGGTTGTCCCGCCCCCTTGCCGCCTCCCAGCCAATCAGTAACCAAGGAACTTGACGTTGCCACTTGACTGACCAATGAGAGGGCAGCAAATCCTCCCCGCGTGTAAACATTCCCATCTAACGTTTTGTATGCTGCTTTCAGTGTCATCTGTAAATTACTATACTCCCCGTGCATAATAACTACAGACATTTAAACAAATAGCCTACTTTACATAAAATACAAATGAAACACATCGGGTTAGAGAACAAAAAGCGCAGCTATGAATATTGAATTAAAGTGATAGAATGGCTAAATAGTTGTTTTTTTGATTAAGAGATTAAAGCCAGTAGTTTGATATAGCCTACAGTTGATTATATGCATTGCTATGTAGCTATGTAATGGATAAGTGTTTTATTTCTCCAGGTTCGACCTCTCCTTCAGCAGGCTTCACACTTGACCGAACGTTGACACCTCAGCTGTGTTAAATTATTGGAAACTCTCTTCAGTTTTTATGCGATTGGTGTTAAATAACGTGTAGTTAAATAAAATGAACACATGAGGGAACACGGCGGTGTCTCTGTGGTACTTGAAGTTGAACTCGCTGAAGGCAGTTCTTTGGATACGTCAGGCCCAAAAAGGTTGGGAAACACCACTGTCGTCATAACAGGATGAAGTAATACAAAGCTAATGAAACAGCATAAACAAAACATGAACTATTATAATACATTTTAAATCCACACGAGGTGCAGGTGGCTGGGTGGCGTCATGTGAAACGACTTCTTTCATAAATCGAGATGGGGAGGAGAAAAAACTTTGGTTTTCCAATTTGTGAAAATATTTTAATGATTGGATTTTCTACTTCATAAACGTTTGGAGTATTACAGTTGGCTCCTGAGGTTTTGGCCTGCAGGACCACAACCTCCGCCTAAAAACAAAAAAAAAGGAAAGAAAAAAGAGAATTATTATTAATTTCTGAATGATCTTTTATGTGAGAGCCGGAGCCTCGGTGCTCTGCATGCTGCAGGACAGTAGGTCATCCAGCATGACCTCAGACCCACCTCCGTGAGTCGGCCCCTCGGCTCATTAACTCTTCACCCGATTACCAAGTTCAGGGTGATGAAAGGAAAGGGCAGATGCATCGGGAAGAAGGAGAGGAGGAACAAAAAAGACAGAAAGAAAACAAAGGAGAGGTTCTTCAGGGCCGGAGTAAACAAAAGCCTCGCAGGGATGATGTAGCTGGTTTTCCCCTTTCCAGCACAAAGACCGGTTCAGTATATCATGGATTCCATGGGCTTGACTCAAACACCCCCCCTCCCTCCTCCTCTCCTTCCTCCTCTCCCCTTTCTCCCTCCTCCTCCTCCTCCTCTCCCCTTCATCCAGTGGACTCTCCCAACAACCCACCGTTTGTTGCTGTTGGGAGGGAAGTGATGTCAGTGGATCACAGATCGACACACACAATGGGGGGGGAGAGGGAGTAGTTATTAAACCTTATAGAAAGAGTAAACCATTAGAATAGTTGTAACTGGCTAAAAGTGATCAAACAGTTGAAATCAATGGCTAAGATTATCCATTACATTTATGAGCAATCATTAGATTAGCTTGACAGGTTATGGAGTCATTAGATTACATGTTATTGTATATAAAAGCAACAACGCATAAATTAGTCATCTACAACTTGTAAACATCCCAAAAGGTTAGTTTAAATGTTCCCCGGGTCCTATGTTCCCCACTTTGTATGGGACCGGGGAACATAGGACCCTTTTTCTAAAAAAAAAAGGTCCTATGTTCCCCGCTTTTTCCCAGGAACATGCAATTTTTGGTCCCATACCTGGAAGTGCAGTTGTGACTTTGCAGATTTTTGCCTATTTCTGAATGAGAAGTTGAGTTGTGACTTTGAGTGAGAAGTGTAGGTTAATTGTCCCATTGGTTAGGTTTAGGCAATAAAGAAAGGAGTTGGTTAAGTTTAGTAAAAAGACCAAGTAGAGGCTAGACAGGCCAGATAGAGAGAGAGAGTCCAGATAAGTAGAGAGAGTCCATCGACCAGCAACAGTGGGGAACATAGGACCCAGGGAACATAGGTACGCTCCCGTTTAAATGAAGGTAAACAGTTAGCTGAATGTAATCAGTTTAACCTGACAGGTGCTACCGCTAAAACAATGAGCTATGGTAGGTTTTGAGTAGCTACATAAAAGTAATGGAATTTTTATACACACACTTTTAGAACAATTTGCTACTGTAAAGGTTGCAAATAAATAATGTTAGCTAAAAGTTAGGCTAATGCACTGCAAAAACTCAAAATCTTTCCAAGAATATTTGTCTTATTTCTAGTCAAAATGTCATTTCTAGTCAAAACAAATCAAATTATATTTAAAATAAGACTCATCACATTAAAAAGTAGCTTGTTTTTAGACACTTTTTACTTCTTTCAAGCAGATTTTCACTTGAAATAAGTAGAAAAATCTGATAGTGGAGCAAGTTTTTCTTTCTTATTACAAGCACAGAAAACTTGATTCACTGGCAGATTTTTCTACTTATTTCAAGTGAAAATTAGTTTGAAACAAGTGAAAATGATCTAAAAACAAGTTAATTTTTAGGTGATGAGTCTTATTTAAAGTGGAAAGAGATTAGTTTTGGCTAGAAATGAGACATTTTGACAAGAAATAAGACAAATATTCTTGGAAAGATTTTGAGTTTTTGCAGTGTGGATGAACATGGTTAGCTAAAAGTAATAAAAGATCCTTTAAATAGTTAGCGTAATCACACATCATGCTTTGATAAAAGGGTTTGATAAACATAAAAATAACATAACATAAACTGTTAAAGCAACAGGCTCAGTGGACTCTCCCTACAACAACCCACCGTCTGTTGCTGTTGGGAGGGAAGTGATGTCAGTGGATCACAGATCGACACACACAACGGGGGATCCACTGAGCCAGGGCCCAGCCTATCTGATGTCACAGACAGTGTGTGTGTGTGTGTGTGTGTGTGTGTGTGTGTGTGTGTGTGTGTGTGTGTGTGTGTGTGTGTGTGTGTGTGTGTGTGTGTGTGTGTGTGTGTGTGTGTGTGTGTGTGTGTGTGTGTGTGTGTGTGTGTGTGTGTGTGTGGTATGCTATCGGGCTCCTGTCTGTCTCACTGTACTGCTGACTGCTGGTTTTCTGCACAATAACTGCCATGCATTCATTGCCTGTTGTACAGTCACAAGAACATGTGTGTGTGTTACTGCGTGTAACTGTGTGTAACTGTGTGTGTGTGTGTTACAGTGAGCCCTGCCAGAGCAGATTAAGTTAAGCAAAGCATCTGATTTCCCTGTAAACCGGTGTTGTGTCTGTGTGACGTTCCTGCGGCTGCACTTCTGTGAAGCCGTTGCTCTTTCTTCGATCCTGTGGTCATGTTTTTCTGTTTTTTTTTTCTGTTTTTCTGCGAGTAGGGCTATCATCCTGGACCTCAGTCCTCCAGCTCTTCATCCTGGCTACTCACTCTCCCGCTGTGGCCGACTAAAGTATCAACTGACGTACTCTAAATAACGGTTTGTCTGTGTCACTTAACCACTTGACCAGGGCAACGCTTTCTCACAATATGCAGGACACGCAGCGATAACACTAACATATCTACTGCTGCTGCTGCTGCTGAAGGAGAAGAGGAATAAGAAGAGGAATAAAAGGCTTTTACATGTGATAATAATTATCACTGAGAGCCAACAGGATCGTATTCATAACCGGATTAAGAGATCAGTGTTGAATGGAGAGGGTTTTGCTCTACGTAGCTGACAGATTAGTCATTATAAATTGGGTTTTGTGTATTTTTCTTATTATTGTATCATCATTTGGCTCCTTAGACTACATCTGAACAGGTCAGAGCTCACACTGCATCACTACAATTAGCATATTTCTACTGTCTTCTCACATGATACAGCTGACAGATCTGGGAAAAGAAACTTCCTACTGGAACAACTTCACTATGAATGACGAAGCTGTTTCCTCTTTGCAGCTCAATAACAATCAATAAACCAATTACCCTTTACATCATATTTTTTACACATTTGGCTTCACTTTGGTGTAAAAAACAAGTGACTTCAGTCCATAGGTGCAGCAGGGAGGGAGACTGGATCAGGAAGTGCAGCATTTATAATATGACACTGTACATTCTCATCACTGCTTTATTTTCTAAAAGCTGTTTTACTTTGTTCAGTAAACATGTCAAACAGTGAAATGTTTCTGGTTTGCACCACATCAGTCGCTAACGGGACTTTCCCAATTTATTTTTACTTTATATTTTTTTGTTTTTTGCCGCTTTTTGTTCGGTGTGGAAAACGCAGAATCACAATAACGCATTAAAATACCATTAATTAGCCCAATGCAATACAGATAAGATAAAGAGATGTACAGTAGTTTTTATTTCTAAGTGATATTGCACATAAACTGTATGTTCCTGTGTGTGTGTGTGTGTGTGTGTGTGTGTGTGTGTGTGTGTGTGTGTGTGTGTGTGTGTGTGTGTGTGTGTGTGTGTGTGTGTGTGTGTGTGTGTGTGTGTGTGTGTGTGTGTGTGTGTGTGTGAGTGTGTGTGAGTACAGCTGTGAGGCCTCAGGAATCTCCCTGACTCAGTGTGGGATAGAGATTTGTCATGTTGCTCAGGAACAGGAAGCAGGAAATCCCAATCTTGCCTTTTTTTTTTCTGCGTTGTGGTATATTGATGTCAAGAAGCGATCACCGCTGACATGTCTTTTCTTGCATAAAAAAAAGGGTTATTACAAGAAAGAACAGTGTCAAAAAAAATGCAGAATCCTGGAGAATCTCTGGTGCCAATATGAGATCTCTCGCTCCTCTTTTGGCCCAAAGCCTTAACCTTGTATACGTTTTCTAACTCCAAAAACTCCACCTTCTCTAAACAGAAGGATGTACAGTAGCTGACCAGGATGGTCATAAACTAAGACAATACCTCACCTGTACAATTTACCCCCTGGCATTTACTGTAACCTCCAGGCCAAGGTAAACATAGATGGGGCAAACCAAATACAGGTGTACACGAAAAGTGACTTAAAGGGATAGTAGCATTTTTTTAAAAAGTGGGGTTGTATGATCTACAAATAGCCCCTAAGTACTTTAATTGCAGTAGAAGACTCTCTGCACTCCTCCCGTTAGCAACGCCAGCCCATAATAGCCCTGCCCAGAGATTTACAACATACATTGTTGTGAATGGACCCAAAGAAACGGCCTATTTTCGCGGCCTAAAAGAGGTTTTACCTGAAAAAAAAAACACAGTTCCATTGTTCGCTATAATATAATTTTTTCCAGCCCTTCAAAGTGCAGGAAAAACACAGTTTTTATTTGGACCTAACCAACTCACGTATCCCTCCGCCCAGGGTTAGCGCCCGCCGATCAGCAGTTGGTTTGGTCCAAATAAAAACTGTGTTTTTCCTGAACTTTGAAGGGCTGGAAAAAATTATATTATAGCGAACAATGGAACTGTGTATTATTTTTCAGGTAAAACCTCTTTTAGGCCGTGAAAATAGGCCGTTTCTTTGGGTCCATTCACAACACTGTATGTTGTAAATCTCTGGGCAGGGCTATTATGGGCTGGCGTTGCTAATGGGAGGAGTGCAGAGAGTCTTCTACTGCAATTAAAGTACTTAGGGGCTATTTGTAGATCACACAACCCCACTTTTTAAAAAAAATGCTACTATCCCTTTAACCTCAGTCTGACCTAAACATTTACAGTATAGTAGCCTTTAGGCCACACAAAGCATTAATTCATAGTATAATTCATATCATTTTCCTTAAGCAAGATAAGAGCATCCCTGAAGAAGAAAGTAAGATCATTCTGAAGATAAAAGTAAAGAATTTCAGGTGGATAATAATAATAATACAGTACAGCGTAAAACCAAAGAGAGAGAGGAAGAGGAGATAACAGTTTAGCAGAGATAAAGATCTACACCTACACATGAGGTGAGGACACACACCTCAGGTTTCCTGCTGCTCACCAGATCACAGTTGTGTTGTGTTGTGCTTGTCAGACACATTCCTCTCCTCCTGTATCACTGCAGCCTGCAATTAGACATCCACACCTCCCTCTCTTTCTCTTTCTTCTCTCTCTCCTCCTCCTCCTCCTCCTTCTCTCCACAGACTCCTCCATTCAGAGCTGACAGGTCCCAACCATCAGAGCGAAACATTACCTAATTATATATATATGTGTGTGTGTGTCTCTCTGTGTGTGTGTGTGGCTTAATCACACGGCAACAATGGCTGTTTTGTGCAGCTGTATCCAGGCAGCATCAGGGCCTGTGCAGCACACACACACACACACACACATCACCTTGTGTTTCCTTTGGCATCTGCATCACAGGTGAGAGTGGAGGTGGACAGACAGACAGGGCTGGACCGGCCTGTGTGTGTGTGTGTGTGTCTGTGTGTGTGTGTGTGTGTTGGTTACCAGCAGCAGCCTGTTATCACTGTTACCATCAGTCGACGTATTTCTTTTCCTCCCTGATCTGAGCTTTTACGAGCATCAAAGTATTTAAGAGACAAATCCTGCGGGGCCTGGGCTGACAGTAAGAGAAGCTGTGATGTGGTGAAGGATCACATGATCATTATTATCCCCTGATGAACCGACTGAGCTGCTAAGTCAGCGCAGTGTCAACACAACCTTAAGACTGCAGGTTCAAGTCCATGCTGCAGGAGGAGAAGGGCCGGCTTTTCAAAGTAAAAGCACCTGCAAAATGACACTTATAAATATATACCTCTCTCTGAATGTTAAAAAAAAACTAAAGAGTGGGTCCTGGACCCTAGATCAGTAGGGGACCATAGCCCTGTTTGACTACTGTCCCCCATTGAGCAGGTCAGCTCTTACAAATACCTTGGAGTTCATTTAGATGACACCTTTAGTTGGTATGTGCATGTGGATAACTTGTGTTCTCGTCTACAGCAGAGATTGTACTTTCTACGCAGACTAAGAGTATATGGGGTAGACAAAAATATCATGTTTTTATTCTACCAGGCAGTGCTTGAGAGTTTAATCAGATATGGGATGTCATCATGGTATGGCAACCTCCCCACAAAACTAAAGACTAAGCTTGCTCGCCTAGTAAACACGGCCATGAAGGTCATTGGGAAAAGCGACAATCAGACTCTGCAGTCCATGTACGAGCAAACTGTTTTTAGGCAAGCCCTGAGGATAGTGAATGACCCCTCCCACATCCTTCACTCAGAGTTTGACCTCTGACCCTCAGGTAGACGATACAGAGTCCCTCGCTGTAAACTCAACCGTTTTAAGAATTCTTTTATCCCAACTTCCATCAAATTTCTTAACGAGTCTGTGCAATAACTCTTATAGTGCTCTTACCATGGTGAATTTATGAGGTGTATGTATGTGCTATGTTGTGGGATGAGTGCAATATGTGTTATGTTATGGGATGTGTGCAATATGTGTTATGTTATGGAATATGTGTTATGTTATGGGATATGTGCAATGCTGTTGGATTAATATGGCTGAGGTGTATTGTTCTTTTGTTTTTGTCATTGTGGCCATCAAGGCATTTCTGGCGCAGCTACAGTGTCCAAGACAAATTTCCCTGAACGGGACAATAAAGTTTATCGTATCGTATCGTATCATATATACATTATCTCATGTTCTATATTTTAATATACAGGAGGATTTATCCTTTTGACTTATGAAGACATACGTTTATTACATATTGGAAATACTCATAGTAAACTGTGTATATGTAGATGTGTCTAAAAGGTTGTGAGCAGATGTATAATTGACATACACATTAAAAAATCTTAGTTTATATTCTGTGTTTTCTCATTGACTTTAAATGTGTTTATTTTACTGTTCTCGGATTATTAGATCCTTTATTTCATAAAATCAACATGAACTGACAGACTTTTAGACTTACATATATATATATATTCATATGAATATAACCTAAACATGTGTTTTTTATATAAATATATATAAAAAGCACATATTTAGGTTATATTTAAACATATAAGTAACATAGCATGTATAAACATACTTCTTTATTTTGGATAAACATGTTAATGTATGAAAGTGTCACAATTTCTTTACGTGCATGGAAAATCTATACATGTAACTATGTATGAATATTATTGTGATGCCTTTAACAATGTTTAGTTTATTGTAAGATGCATCAGATCTATTACATGTGATGTGATAAATCATTTGTAAATGTTTTGCCATGCAGCCTTTTAATTAAATTTAAAGATTAAACTGAATATCTGCCTCTGAAATGCAGCAGAGTTGAAATATAATAAAAGAAATGTTTAAAATGTTTTCCAGAATGATTAAAGCAGCAAATCACATTATTCTATATTAGATTTGATTATTTCATCAAATCATTTTATCACATGTTCAATCAAGTTTTTTTTTTTTTTTCCCAGTTTTTAAAACAGAGCTACAGGAAAATTAAATCAGATTTCCGTGTTGTGACGGCTCACAATAACATCCAACATGACGTCATCAGCACGAGTTCATGTTTCTGTTTCTGCAAAAAAAACGAGACGGAAAGAGAGAAACAACAACATAAGAGCACATGAAAAAGCTTTATTATCACACCGAGCTTTAACATTAACAAATGTTTAGAGTTTATCAGACTTCAAGCGTAGAACGTGTAAACTATCGAGCAATGCCACGAGGAGGAGGAGGAGGAGGAACTCACTGTTATATAACTTACATAATTTATTAAATATCTTTATTTGGCAGGATTGTACAAGGAAGCAGGAGGAAATACAGAAGTGAGTGAGTGAGTGGAAGGGATAGACATCTCTCTCTCTCTTTCTCTCTTTTTTTTACTCTTTATCTCCCTGTCTCTCAGAGAGCGAGAAGAGGATGAGATAGTAACACTGGAAACGACAGGAGCGAAAAAATAAAATAAAACAAAACAAAAAAACAGATTTACAGCTTTATCTGCTTCTAGAGTCGTTGTTGCAGGGAAACATTCAGCTTCTACAAACACAACGATAAAGCGCTGGAGATCGTCAGGGATGATGCACAGGAATGTAAAGTAGAAGAAAGAAAGAAAGAAAACAGTAGAGTGTGTGTGTGTGTGTGTGTGTGTGGTGGAAAAAACCTGGGAAAGTCCTACTGGTCGACTAGACATTCACACTGGGACGGGTTTATACACTGTGATGCTCTCTAATACATTCTTTATTGTAAACCAGTAGTTAATACTTCACTACGTCTCCTCTTACACTTTATCTCTCAGATAAATCACGTCGGAGATTTTTTAAAAATAGTGGATTTTCTTTTTTTTCTTTTTTATTAATCTGCGATTATTATTTATTCATATATATTTTTGTGTGCGTGTAAACAAATCATACAGGACGAACACCTTTAAGATTAATAATAATAATAATAATAATAATAATATCACCATTTTGGCAGCCGAGAGGTTTTTTTTTTTGTGTGTGTTTTTTTTTAAAAGCAGAGTCACAGACACAAGGCTTCACCTGCAGAGGCCTGAAGCAGAACCGACCAATCACTGCAGCTCGTTTAGGTTAGTGTCGGCCCATACATGAAGAAGGAGAAGAAGGAGGAAGAGGAAGAGGAGAAGGAGGAGGAAGAGGAGGAGGAGGAGGAGGAAGAGGAGGAGATAGTGCAGTAACTATACGTTCACACCAAAAGCTTCCAAAGCGTCAAAACGCCGGAAGTCAAAAACACTCAAAACTCAAAATCTTTCCAAGAATATTTGTCTTATTTCTTGTCAAAATGTCTCATTTCTAGTCAAAACTAATCTCTTTCCACTTAAAATAAGACTCATCACCTAAAAATTAACTTGTTTTTAGATAATTTTCACTTGTTTCAAACTAATTTTCACTTGAAATATTATTATCATGTGACGAGTCTTATTTCGACTACAGTATAATGAGATCTGTTTTGACTAGAAATGACATTTTAACTATAGAAATAAGACAAATATTCTTGGTAAGATGTTGAGTTTTTGCAGTGCATGACGTGGTTCGACGGCAACCTGTCAGCATAGAGACGTCTTTCGGCTCCCCAATGACCAGCGCGATCGAACTTTGACGTCGGTCACGTGACGAGCGAGTCGACCAAAGCGGCTGAAAATATTTTGCCGTTTTGGGAGCTGTCTTGTCTGAAGCGAAACCCTCGAGCGTTTTTGACGCTTTGGAAGCTTCTGGTGTGAACACACAGTAACGGATGGAGGTGGATGTGATATATTACAGTGTCTCAGGTCCTGATATAAAGGTTTGGACCTCACAGCATCGTCTCATCCTCAGGTCCCTCATCAAACAAACACACAAACAAAACAACACAATAAATACAAACACAATCATTTTGGGTGGTGGGTGGGGGGGCACAAAACAAACAGAAGAAATAAAGAAAAAATATAAAAGTGCGGTGTCTCAGCAGAAGAGTTGTAGCTGTAGCTGTTAGTGCATGAGGACGAAGACGTGGGAACTGGTGACTAACTGGTGAGTTGGTTGGTTTTTGGGGGGTGGGGGGTGGGGGGGCTTCTTGTGGTGGTTCCTCAGGCTGACCGAGGAGTGTGTGTGTGTATATACAGTGTGTGTGTGTGTGTGTGTGTGTGTGTGTGTGTGTGACCGATGTGTGAGTCCAGAGCTGAGCTGCTTTTAATTTGTGGTTTTGGGACGAGCAGCTGGACTCGGACTAGAAAAACTCCGTCGTCGTGTCTGCGTCACTGGATCTTCCCCCCCGAACCGGACACACACACACACACACACAGGAGGAGGTGTGTGTGTGTGTGTGTGTGGGGGGGGGGTCACCTCATCATCAGCTACATTTGGCAACAAACAGCCGGAGTCACGGCTTCTTTCTCTCTTTCTTTCTAACTCAGAGCAGCGATTCATGATCCATTACATTCCCTCTTCCTTCATAAAAATAAACTTTCTCTTTCTTTTCTTTTCTTTTTTTTTTTTAAATACTCAACGTTGTGTTTTACTAAGTTTAACAACCATGGCGATTGTTGCTGGGGCGACCAGTGCTGCAGTGAAGGTGAAAACAGGAAAACACATAGTGCAAATGACTCAACTACAAAACCTACAGCTGCTGGAGGAGGAGAAGGAGGAGGAGGAGCAGGAGGAGGAAGAGGAGGAAGAAGAGGAGGTCTTTACAGGTCCATGACAACCAATCAATCACCATTTTGCTGTGGGATGGTTGTCGATTAATACGATTGATTAACGAGCAGCTGCATCAGCGGTGGTGGAGTGTGAGGAAACACTGAGCGGGTTAATACAGAGATGGAAAAGACGACGATGCACTGCAAAAACTCTAAATCTTACCAAGAATATTTGTCTTATTTCTAGTCAAAACTAATCTCATTATACCTAAAATATGTATATTTATACACATAGTTATACATAAAAAAGTAGCTTGTTTTTAGACACTTTTTTACTTATTTCAAGTCTATTTTCACTAAGTAGAAAAATCTGATAATGGAGTGAAGTTTTTCTTTCTTATTACAAGCACAAAAAACTTCCTTTCACTGGCAGATTTTCTACTTATTGCAAGTGAAAATTAGTTTGAAACAAGTGAAAATTATCTAAAAACAAGTAAATTTTTAGATAATGAGTCTTATTTTAAGTGGAAAGAGATTAGTTTTGACTAGAAATGAGACATTTTGACTAGAAATGAGACAAATATTCTTGGAAAGATTTTGAGTTTTTGCAGTGTGATGATGATGATGATGATGATGATGGGTGTCAGTGTGTTGGATTGTTTCTGATAATACAAGGGTGTGTGTGTGTGTGTGTGTGTGTGTGTGTGTGTGTGTGTGTGTGTGTTTGGTCGTAGCAGCAGCAGCAGCACGGAGGTGAGCAGTGAGCTGTGGGCGTGATGACATCATCATGGCCCAGCAGCATGATGGGGATTCCCTAACACAAAACACATTCTCCTCCTCTCAGCTCACTGGGCTGGGTCTCTCTCTCTCTCTCTCTCTTTCTCTCTCTCTGTTTCTCTCTCTGTCTCGAGGTGTGAGGGCTTCAAATCAAAGTGTAGGTGGGCGGTGGCGGCGGGGGAGGAAGGGAGGGAGAGAGGGAGGGGAGGAGGAGGAGGAGGAGGGGAGATGTTTGACTAAATCAACACAGATCTGATTTATACAGCTGGATAATTAACGAAAACTTTTGAGGAGAGAACAGAGGGTGGAAAGAAAAACAGAAAGAAAACACAGGAGGAGTTTCTGTGCATGTGTGTGTGTGTGTGTGTGTGTGTGTGTGTGTCTCGCATGCAACACAACGACACACACGCACACACTGTAACTGCTCACATTCATGAGAGTTAAGTTGGATCAGCTGATTTTATGTATGGCGCCATCTAGAGGCCGTGGAGTTTGCAAAGTTTGGAACTGAGGAGAGGAGAAGAGGAGGAAGAGGAGGAGGAGGAGGAGAAGAGAGGAGGAAGAGGAGGAGGAGAAAAGAGGAGGAAGAGGAGGAGGAGGAGAAGAGAGGAAGAGGAGGAGCTAGGCGTGCTCCAGGAGCCACTGGAAGAGGGGGACTCGGTGCGGCTCTCTGCCCGCCGGCGGAGCCTCTTCTCTGGGTGCGGCCGGGCCGTGGGGCCCCTGGTGGCCCTGGTTCTCTTCACAGTAGCGCAGCAGCGTGTGCAGCAGCTCGCCCACCCTCCACCGCCGCTCCCGCAGCCGCTGCACCACCGCAGGCAGCTGCAAAACACAACACAACACAACACAACAGGCTGTCACACACCTCCGTCGCAACAACAACTCTTCACTGATGATAAGGGACGGGTACCGACTGAATTCACACTGAAGTACCGAGTATCGATTCTCTCTCTTTTCTGAGAAGTGTCAACCTGTCGTTTTAAATCACAGACTGAAAAACAGCCTTCGGTACCGGATAATATAGTAATATAATATTGTCAATTAAATCCTCCTCACGTAATGAAAGCACATCTAAACGAGGACAAAGTCTTCTCTCGCCAATATGTGAATAGTCTCTCATCACAGTCCCAGTGGTTCTGAAACTTTTTTACAATCAAGGGCCCCTAAGTTGACACAAATTAGACCACAGACCCCCCCATTGGACAAAAACAAACTCCATAAATACACAAATGTTTGTTCTGAGACTGAATAACCTTACTTTCTTAGTAAATGTACGTTCAAATTAGTTAAATGTTAGTTACATTTCTGGAAAAAAGTGGTAAAATTTTTCAAAAAGAAAGTAAAAAAAATTCTAGGAAAAAGTGGTAAACATTTCTGTGTGTAGTGTAAAAAATTGAAAAAAAAAAAAAAGGTGAAATTTCTCAAAAAAAAGTTCTAAAATTCAAGAAAAAAACGAAAAAAGAGTATAAATTCTAGAAAAAAATTATAAAATTTCTCAAACAAAAGTTGAAAAAAGTGGTCAAATTTGTAAAATTAAAAAAAAAAAGTTTAAAAAATTCTAGAAAAAAGTGGTCAAATTTCAAGAAAAAGTCTCTTGAACCCTCTCACTTTGAGAACCACTGTCATAAACTATTCGATATTTTATTTCATTGAGTGACTATTTATTCAAAAGTCATTGCTCATCTCTAAAACATGAAATCCTCTTAAAGCCTGAGGAGTTGTGAAGTTGTTGAGAAATAAATATTCAAATATTCAGAAGTTTTGACGACATTTTTTTACAGACAAAATAACTTTAATTACCTTAATACACACATAAAAAAGTACTGAAAAGCTGCTGTTTCATATTGGTACTGCATCGGTTCAGTGTGAAGCTGCCCGTCCCTACTGATACTGATACTGATACTGATACTGATACTGAAGATGAAGATGAAGACGTCACCTGCTGCAGCTCTCGGTCTGGACTCATGAGGATCTGCGGGACGTCGGCCATGGAGGCGGCCGCCCACTGCAGCAGGATGCGGAGCTGGGGGTCCGGGGCCGGGGGCTGGGGGCCGCGGCTCGGCTCCCTCACGTCAGAGTTAAGGACGAGCAGCCCCGTCCTGGTGGGGGGCGGGGGCTGCTGCAGCTGGGTCCGGTCCACACACAGCGTCCCTGCAGCGCGCACACACACACACACACACACACACACACACACACACACACACACACACACACACATCAGTCTGCTGGTTCCCACGCTCCCGTCAACCCCTACGAATTGGGACACCCCTTCAACAATCACATACGTCATCAGTCGTCTCTGCTGGCTTTCACATAAGCAGACATGACGAGCTTTTGCCACAAATCCTGTATTCAAAACCATGTTAACTTAATAAAATAAAATTTAATGCAGACTGATCGGTTCATTGTAAAACATTTATTTATTGATGTAAATGTGGTGATTTATGTACATATAGGTGGCTCCAGAGCCCCGAGGCAGCGCTGCTCCTGTGTCCAAAACACACATGAAGCTTCACTTTTAATTCAAACAAACTAATGCGACTGCCACAATTGTTACATTTCATCAATGAGAACAGCATTTATCTCCTAAAAAGAATGTAACCAGCCGACGGTAAACCTCTAAAAACCTGCGGGTAAGTTAATTAGCGATTGTCTTTTCTCCCGGGATGACGACAGAGGTTGGCCGGCTGACGAGCGGAGCAAACGTCTTAACAGCCGTCATTTCGATAAACCGACCTCTAAACAGTTACTTTCTCGCATGAAAAAATATTAAAACGGACAACGAGGAGTTTCTATTTGGTTATAAAAAAGTCTCACGTTGAATCTACGTTACCACTTGTTAATGGGTCCATTTTAGATAAATATATCGTTTTGTCTCTATGGTTATTTTGTTATTATTAGTGGTGGTGGAAATGCTGGGCGAGCCGACCAGCGTTTCTTTACTTTCGGTTTCGTGGCAAGTCATGAGAATAACGCTGGCGAATCACCGTTTATGGTGGGAACTACGACGGTATGTGATCGTCTTCCAACCTCTGACTTGAATTCTTGATGAATGAAAACATGAGTCTGTCTTGCGCCGGTCAAATAATTTCACGGTGCGGAGGCTCATAAATGTGAAAACACTTCGCTTTTCCAAAACTCCTCGTTGTCCCTTTAACAAAGTGACGTAATAACAGTGCTACAGGCTAGCGAGAAATAAAACAGCTGCCGGTTGCCACGAGATGCATTCTGGGAAACTTATCATGACCCTCGGTTTGAAGTGTGCCTCTGAAAATCTCAGTTTGAAGGGCCAGATAGCCCGACCACTTCCCCCTAACCCTCATCTGAACCAGAATCGGGACACCCCTACCACTTCACGTGAACGCGCAACACGAAGGGGTAGTAGGGCCAAGGGGGGAACTGGAATTCACCCAGACCGTCTGATCATGAGCGACTGAGGAGGGAGTGGAGTCTGAGGACGGGGGCGGTGGAATCCCCCCCAGTCTGATCTGAAGGAAACGACTCAGACTCAGAGACAGAGAGAGACAGAGAGGTCGACCTCTAATTAGGAGAGGGGCCCCCATCATCATCATCATCATCATCATCCCTGACCCCCCACCCCACCCACCCCGTCCTCCACTGTCCTACAGAATCACAGCCCGTCCACACAGATACAGATTTAATGAATCCACATAGTTTTCAGCGTTTTGTCCAGACGGAAACGGCGTTTTCTTGTACTGTAGACGCCCAAAACGGATCTTTTGTGAAACTCTGACTCTCTGCTCTGACCTGCAACCTGAGCCACACCGTGAGACATTACAGTCTATGGCAGCAGGGTTACTACTATAGTTCACTAAAACTAAAATGAGCAGTGAATAAATAATTTATTATAATAACTGAAATAAAAATAGAAAAAAAAAACTATTTTTCCAAAAGGGAGAACTAAATAAAAACTGCAGGTATCAGTGATAAACTCAGGTAAAGTAAAGTAGAGTCAGGTAACAGCAGCTTAGTTGTAGTTTCCTTATTAGAGATGTCTAAAGCTGCGGGAAGAAAACGCCACAGCTCAATATGGGACGACTAAGACCAAATAAAAACTAAATGAAAACTGATTCATCACTTGTTGAACTCACTAAAACTAAACAGAAATTTTAAAAAAAGCAAACTGAAAACTAAATAAAAATAAAAACTAATGAACATTTTAAAACTATATTAACCCTGGTGTATGGACGTAACCTCGGACACTGCGGCTGAATCTCTCCCGTTAAATCATCATCATCTTCATATCTGCTCTGACTCGACTCCCAGTCAACATTTATAATTCATTTATAATACTTATAATCCACTTATAATGTTTGGAGTTTGAATCCAGCGGGGAAGCTTTCTGTCTTCTTCTCTGTTTTATGGTGTTTATGTGTGGCAGCGTTACGGCGCCACACACAGGCCTGGTGGTGGATGAACTACAGTGGATCTGTGTGAACGCAGATGTTTCTGGAAACGATGATGTGTTTACGGACTTTTTTTTTTCTCTCAAAACGAACAAGAAAAAGCTGGTTTTGTTTTGGGTGAAGCTCTGTTTCCGTGCGGACGAGGCCTCATACTCAGACAGGAAAACGGTTCTTACCACTGGACTCCTCCTTGACCTCGGTCTCCTTGTCCTCCGTGTTGTCGCTGTTGGAGGAGAGAAACACCACATGTCAGCGCTCAACATCCACAATCCAGCATCAGACATCAATCAGAGGCAGCGAGCCGAGCGCCGAGTGTTTCCAGTAAAGTTTCAGCGTCTTTTTGTCTCAGAAACTTCACAGTGAAAGTTGATTTTTCCGACTCGGTATCCTCGTTGTGTCAATTGTGCAAATATTTGCTGTGTGACGTGCCGACGGGTAAACAGTCATTTCTGCACTTTATAAGATTGTTAATCACAGTGTTGTTGACACAGCCCACGGCTACAGACACACAGGCTCTGGATGATATCAGCATCACGGTGAGCATAAAGGCTGCACTCAGACAGACACAGGATGAGTTCATGGACCGTACGGACTTTCAGCTTCGTCTAATTGAGGAGTATAAACCCACCGGCCACCGCTGTGCTGCCTTCACTGTCTGGATGTTGCATCTGAGCTTAGTTTCCAGTTATTTAAATGTTGGGAAGTGACTAATAAACCACAAACCTGAATCTGTGAGAAACCTGCCACCTAATGGCAGACCCTGAACTCACCACACACTGTGTTTATATTGATTAATAATTACAAATATCTTTATTGTGACGATGCATTTGCTGAAAACTCATCATCTAATCCAGTGAATTTCAGATTTGACAGATGAAGCTGCAGCAGCTGTTCAGGTGTCACACACATGTAAATCTGTTTACATTTATATTCTTTCTCATGATTTTGTTCTTATTATTAATGTTTCATAACTTTGTTTTCTCTTCTCCTGCTCGGAGCTGCAGCCGTGACAGATCTCACTGGACCTTCTGCACTTTGTAAATGTTTTACATCCCTTCAGTAAAATGTCATTTTTGTGCCGTTACTTCCTGATTCATGCAATAAATACGTGAATAATTTACATTCTCTCCAGATTATGAAGCTGCTGGTTTCAGCTGACGTTGATGTATTTTTTCAGAACTATAAGAGTAGAAATGCAGCAGCTGTTTCCAGTTCAACAGGTGTTTTCCAAGTGGCTGCACGGATGGAAACACACAGGAATCAAAGTGTTTGAAAAGGTGCAGCAGCTCTGTTCATTCCTGTGAGTTTATAAACTTGTGAGTTTATAAACCTGCAGCACTTCTCTGTGTGTGTGTGTGATGCTGGTGGGTTTATACTGGTGACAGCTACTCATGCAGAATATAGAAACACCACAAAATGACTCGATGGAGCAAACACAAGCAATGTAGAAGCAGCAGAACTGACAGGCTGGCATTAGCATCAACTGTGTGTGTTATATTTAGAGCTGCAGTGTTGGTCATGCACAGAGGGGGAGGTGGCGGTGGGAGGGGGGGTCATAGTATGAGACAAAGTACAAAGTTAAGTTGAAGGTCTTGTTTGAGTTTTGTCCTCGTCCCAGTTCACATGCAACAGGGTAAATCCAGAAAAATGTCCTCCTCCTCAACACTAGGTGGCGATATGTGTCGTATCAGCAGAGGGTTAATACGAACCCCTTTCCTGTTGACTTTTCTGTCATCTTGTAAATAAGATGACCAGATGCGTTATTACGGAGCCATCATGCATCAATCCACGTCGATTAGATCGCTCCACACTGGAATTCAAACGCACCGAACATCCGGTACATTTCAAAACAAACTTTCCGATCGTAAATCATCACCTTGTCAACATTGGCTTCACCCACTGGCACGTGCACGATTCAAAACATTGCGTTCTTCAACAACATGAACTGAATCTAATCTCACTTTGTAACTTATTGTTGTAACTGCTGCTATGACTGTCTTTTCTTATACTTACACATGTAGCTTCCTATTGTTATCTTTTTGTATGGTATGTCTGTCCGTCCTTAAATGTGAAGACTATGGATGGAAATTAGCTTTGAGCTAAATCCGGCATATTTACATGACGTGGTGTGCGCATCACTAATTGTTCATTAATGTGCATTGTCCTCGTCAGATATAACAATACATGAAAATTAAATGAAATTTTATACACGGCTGTTATCACGATAGTTTGTAGTTCTCCTCCGTGATCTCGGGTCTCCAGCTGCTCGTATCCAGCGGGCGAAGGTTTGATACGGGGAAATCGGGGCTAACGCGTTTACATGCACTTTAGTTGTGCAGTTACAGACGGATTAAAGCCATAACTAGTTTTTTTAACTGTCATGTAAACGTACTGAGTGTCTTTGTCTCATTCTAGATGAAGCCCCCCCCCCCAGGATGAGGTGTTGTCTGTGTGTGTGTGTGTTAGCTGTTAGCTATTAGCCGTTAGCTGCTGCTGACCAACCTGTCCGAGGGGGAGAAGGACATGCGCTCCTCACACGCCTCCCCCTCCAGGCCCAGACTGCTCCAGCTGCTGCTGTTCCCATTGCTGCTGGAGGAGAAGAAGAGAGGAAGAGAGAGAGGAAGTGGAGCGGTGAGGCGGCGGGTTGGGTGGGTGTGTGGAGCGGTGTGGGGGGGTGTGTGGGGGGCAGCGACAGTGACGGCATCACATCATCAGCAGAGCGACAGGGAGATCAGAACATAATGAGCGGTTTCATCTGCTTCATCTGTAACGACCACATCCGTCGTCAAACAGACACTCTGCTGCGGTCGCTCTGCTCTAAAGCCTTTAAACGTCAGGTGAGGCGCTCACATCATCACATCTCATCTCATCACATCTCATCACATCTCATCTCAGCGCAGCACAGGAGGATTGTGGGGGATTTTTCCACCGCGAAGCCACTGAATCATCTTTCTGTGGTGTTGATGTTGAGACAATTTGTTGCTAAAGGCCTGAGACGTGAGATCACCGCATTCTTGTCCTCGCGTTAATCCACCACGTTTTAATCCTGTGGCTTCCACCGAGCTGCACCACAACAACATAACACATAACACACACACACCTAACACACACATAACTCTCTCTCTCTGTGTAATTAGTGAGTGATTAGCCTGCTGGCTGGGACCTGCAGCGCTCTCACTGAACGAAGGCACGGATGTTTCTGTTATCTAAAAATACCTCCATTAATCTGCATTACCTCAGTCAATCATCATGTTCATTTTATTTTATTTATTTTATTTCTACCTCTTCCGTTATTTCATCAGCTGAGTGGGGAACGGCTGCAGGAGAACAAGTTTAGTCTAATGCATTGTTTCTCAAAGTCCTTGAGATTGTTCAACTTTTTTTGCAGAATTGTACCAAATTATTTATATATATATTTTTTCCAGAAATTTCTTTACATTTTTCCAAAAATTCACATTCATTGGCAGTAATTTGAATGTACATTGACTAAAAAAAGTTACGTTATTCAGTCTCAGAACAAATATTTGTGTATTTCTGGCTGTAACTAACGATTATTTTCATTATCGATTAATCTGTCATTTATTTAAACTATTAATCGATTAGTTGTTTGGTCGATAAAATGTTAAAAAATGTCAATCAGTGTTTCTCAAACGACAAGACGACGTCCTCAAATGTCTTGTTTTGTCCACAAACCAAAGAGAGACTCAGTTTATTGTCATAAAGGAACAAAGAAACCAGATATATTCACATTTCAGAAGCTGGAATCAGAGAATTTGGACTTTTTTTCTTTAAAAAATGACTCAAACCGAAATTTTGTCCCATTTGTAGTTATAATTTTAGGGGTCCTTGATGTGAAAAGGCTTGAGAACCGCTGGTGTAATGAACTACACATGGAGCTGGACTTTGTTCCTGAAGTGAGGAGGAGAGACACACCTTTAGAAAATATTATGATACATTAACTCTGGTGCTGTCGGCCAGAGGAGAGCTGCTAACGCTGCTGTTTTCTCTCAGTATCTTGGGAAAGAATCTCACATGTTGTCAGTTTTGCTTCTATAGAGATATAAAAAAAATTAAATAAAAAAAATCCTTCTGCCAGAAATGTCAACAGCTCAGCAGCTCAGCAGCTCCCAGAGTCCTGAGACGAGAGCGTGACCCTGCTACCCAGAGGGGAAACGCTCCGCAGCGACCCAACGGCCAAGCACTCTGTCACAACAACCGCTGCTCGCTGCTCCTCGTTGTGGTGGAGTTTCACAAACTTGGCCGCGCCGGCAGCGACATAAATCTTCGACAACATATCCGTTTACAGGGGGTGGGGGGGGCTTGCTCACGTATAATATAATGCAACATTTGCACAAATCAAGAGAAAATTGCATTTTGGCAGCGAGGGCTCAAACCCCCGTACGGCGTGCACTGTGCTGCTGACCTTGGGAAACCTCCAATAATCTGGACGCGACCACAGGAGACTCCTGCTACGACGGCTGCAACGACACCAGCGCTGAGGAGAGAGAAATAAACTCCACTGCCTCTGAATTACACTTTTAAACACTGTGCACTATATATATACACTCTATATTATATATACTATATGCACACTGCCACTCTGTGAAACTTTCTACCTCCTGTGACTCGGTTTCTTCTTTCTAATTTTACTCTTCTCATATATTCAACCCATGATTACGGTACATTCTGACATTTTAAGAAAAGGCCAAAAAAAGAAACTCGTTCCACCTGTTGCACAAACACAAACACTGAGGGAAACTGAACTGGTCTGTTCTCACAACTCACAACTCTTCCTCCTGCTACATGAACTTAAACAGGGAGCAGAGAGCAGAGAGTTTCTACTGACGACCACATGGACCCAAATCTTCTGAATAATTACAAACGACCAGACAGCATCATCACACACAGATCACGCTTTTTCAACAGCTTCTACCCGGCTACAGTCAGACTTTTAGCAAACACAAAATAACCCGGGCACATGGCAACACAACATGCACCCACCTCAGTAGCACTTGGCACTTTACACTTATTTATTCTTACATTTATTTACTTATAGACATAGATCTCTGGCCTTTTTAGAAATTGTATGTCCCTGTCCTTTTTTTAATCCCAGGCTTGAGCCTTTTTAAAGTGTTTTTCATTGTGTCTTGTATGTCTTTGTGTGCTCTCTCTTGTTTCTCCACCTGACCTGGAACAACCGTACAAAAATTCCTATGTGTGTATGCACAAATGGCAAATAAAGATTTTGACTTTTGACTTTTTAAGTCCGACTCTTTGCTGCAGCTCATTCACATTCCCGTTTCCCGTCACTCTCCTCTGTTTCTTCTTTCTTTGCCTCCAAACTTGTTCTACTCATTTACATTTCTAAAGGTTTCCCTGCAGAGCTGCACTGAGGGAATTTGGAATAATAAAAGTTCTTCACTGTTTAACAGTAAAAGAGTCTCTGATACAGATCTGTCAAGTGTTTGAGGATCGTTGCAAAAAATATTAGTTACTTGGTCCTTTTTATTCTCTTCACAAAAATCCTAAAAGAAAAAAGTGATAGTGCTGCAAACCTGAGCTGAAATGCTGCTGATAAACATCTGTAAATCATCTTATTTGTTAGTAACTCTGTGTCAGATCTCAGCGTCTCATGTTTTGTAAGAACAAACATATTCCTGTGAAATAGTGAAAATATGTGGCGTATAAAATCACTCAGGGGTCACTAGAAAGTTTTATCATATTTGGCAGCCTTTCTTATGGAGGCTGATAATATATTACTGTAAACCTCTGCTCTGTCATTTTGTTTTATCTGTTGTTGTGTTTTGTTTTTCATGTCTGGCTCTGTGAACTCTGTATTTTATACTGATAATAAGTCTGGTTTCTGAGGAACGGTGGCGTTGGAGGGGTTACGCTTCCTGTTTTTGTTCTGTTGGACTTGTGTTAAACTTTAAATTGTAAACTGAATTGAAATTGATGGAGTTTAGACATTTATTAGAGATTTTTTTTAAACATTTTGTTTAGTTTTTCTGTTATTTTATTTATTTACTTCTTCTTCTTCTTGTGTGCTGCACTAAAAGATGTGGTGAAGTGTCAAATTTGGTTCATGTATTTGTAAAAGAAAAAAAAAATTGTAAATTGAAAAAAGAAAAAGAAAAATCAGATACACAACCTATAAATCGAGATTATTTACTCTTAACTCTTTCGCGACCACTGACGAGTAAACTCGTCAAAACCGTTTTTTTTACAGATTAAGATAATAGACACTTTGAGGTACCCTGTGTGTGAATATGGTAGTCCTCTGATATGTAAAACTGTTTTAAACTAAAACCAAAACATAATGTTTTTTATAAACTGTGTGATCTTGGTTTTGTTTGAGTAATCGTTCTCCTTGAATGCTGCTCTGGGGACAGCCTGCAGCGCTGTGCGGCTGTTGGCTACAGTGTTGCGACTTTCTCGCTGAATCTGGCGACTTTCCAAACCCTCTTTTGACAAAAGCGACCGACGACAAATGTGGCGAGTTTTTCCGGTGCTGTTACAAACGTTTCTGGTTTGGAGACTCGGATCTGAAAGCCGGTTATCTCTGCTGTTTTCACGGTGCAGCAGAGCGGGCACTCTGCAGCGGGGGCTGTGACCGGCCGCCCCCGCCCCAGAGCACCCACCGCCGACCAGTCACACAGCAGTGTCCCGGAGCTGCTGCACTGCGGCCAGAGACCCACACCGCTGCACCGCTGCTCTCCACGCTGCCACACCCCCCAGATTTACCTACAAATATATTTATTTAGCCGTAGAAATGATTTGGGAGACGCCACACTGCAGAGTACCGGTAAAATGAGCAGATTGCCACTTGACACAAAGGTGCGTTTTTCTCTGAAACTAGAGCGGGAGCTCCGTTTTTGGAGAAACCCAGCTCTCTTCTTCTACTTCTTACTCACGAACGAAACGGCGGAAAAACTCGCCGTTTTTTCGACGAGCACGTTGTAAAGTCACTCTTCAACCACGTGAAGACCGTTTGTTTCTAGGTGATGTACAGAGTTCGGTTCAACGTGAGATAAAAAGTAAACAAATAGCCAAAAACATGTGGTCCTGAGCGGATGTGCTGAGGAATTAGTGTGGTCGCGAAAGAGTTAATCCATAAAGTATCCACTAACAGTAGCAGCAGCTCTGCAGGTGCCTCGCTACACACACAGACACACAGTCTGTGTGTGTAGCGAGGCTGCAGGTGTGTATATGTGTGTGTGTATGTGTGTGTGTGTGTACGTGTGTACCTGTCACTGAGGTGGAGGAAGCTGCTGTTGTCGTCCAGATGTTCGTCCTCGAAACTCAGGTTGGACCAGCTGCCCAGACTGTCGTCGCCCACGCTGAGCTGCTGGGACACGGTCGACTCGGTGGCGTCTCTCCCCGGGGAGCTGGACACACACACACACACACACACACACACACACACACAGACACACACACACACACACACACACACACACACACACACACACACACACACACACACACACACACACACACACACACACACACACACACACACACACACACGATGATGACCCTCTGTGTGTAACCCTCTGCAGGGTTCATATTCACATTCAGCTGCTACAGTCTGACATCGGACATCACGCCAACACATCCTCCGTCCCATTCATGCTTTGGAGAAGTCTTTCCGACAGCTGTAGCTTATTTTGTACATTTAACCAGTTTGTTTCTATGTTTATTCCTCTCTCCCAGAAGTCTGATTTAAAGATGTGCAGTCTGTGGCTCCAACTTATATATGACATAATATCTTACATGCTTAGAAATGATGATAATTTTATCATAGAACAACGCAAAAACATGTTGCTTTTGTTTTTAAACCACACCTACAACAGTTCTCCATCACAGAGAAGACAACAGGTCCAATACTGGAAACCCTCATCAACTCAATGTATAAGTGAATAAGTCCGACTCTTTGCTGCAGCTCATTCACATTCCCGTTTCCCGTCACTCTCCTCTGTTTCTTCTTTTTTGCCTCCAAACTTTTTCTACTCATTTACATTTTCTAAAGGTTGTTCTAAAGGAAGTTATTCACTGTTTAACAGTAAAAGAGTCTCTGATATAGATTTGTCAAGTGTTTGAGGATCATTGCAAAAAAAAATATTGGTTAATTGGTCTCTACAATTTGTTATTCCCTTCAAAAAAATCCTAAAAGAAAAGTGATTGTACTGCAATGTCGATAGTTTTCTCGCTAGGATTGGGAGAGAAATCCTCGGTGTGGTCTGAAAAAGTCAACCCCCCCCCCCCCTCTGTGTGTGTGTGTGTGTGTGTGTGTGTGTGTGTGTGTGTGTGTGTGTGTGTGTGTGTGTGTGTGTGTGGTTACCTGGCGTTGGCCGTCTGGCAGGCGTTGGACAGCGCCGACGTCATGATCTCGGCCGTCAGACTCTCGGCGTAGCTGGCCCCGTCGTGGCCGATGCCGCTGTCGGCGTTCAGGCTGGTGTTGCTCAGCTCGCGCTTGGCCGTCTCCATCGCCATGGAGACCATCCCCTCCGCGAACGCCGCCCTGTGGTCCAGGTCGATGTGGATCTTGGGGATGTCGAGGACGTTTCCTCTCTGCCTCCTGTGCACGGAGCTGCTGCTGCCGGGGGCGATGGCGGTGGCGACGGCGGCCTGGTGGTGATGATGGCGGCGGCTGTGTTTGGTGCAGAACGGACACTCCTGCACCCGACAGTAGCGACACGTCCTCTCCCCCAGAGCCACGCCTCCTCCTCCTCCTCCTCCTGCTCCTCCTCCTCCTCCCTGGATCAGCCTCTGGGCGTGGGAGTGTCGGTCGTAGCGGAACGTGCTCCTCTGATGATGCTCCCGGGCTGGATGTCCGGCCGACGCCAGGCCCATCTTCAGAGTGTCGTCTACGATCTTCCCGGCGTAGTGTTCGATGACCTGCAGGAGTTTGATTTTATTGCATTTATTTGTGTCGCTGTCCAGCCTCGAAGGGCCAACAGGACACAGATTTCATCCTCACTGTCAGCAGAGGACGAACAAAACTAAACCACATGCAGCACCTCGCAAAAGTCTTTTCACCTTTCAAACACAAACTTAAAGGGACAACGAGGAGTTTTGGAAAAGCGAAGTGTTTTCACACTACATTTATGAGTCTCCGCACCGTGAAATTCTTTGACCGGCGCAAGACAGACTCATGTTTTCATTCATCAAGAATTAAAGTCAGAGGTTGGAAGACGATCACATACCGTCGTAGTTCCCACCATAAACGGAGATTCGGCGGCGTTATTCTCATGACTCGCCACGAAACCGAAAGTACAAAATAACGATAGAGACGAAACCATATATTTATCTAAAATGGAGCCATTAACAAGTGGTAACGTAGATTCATCCACATTAACGTGAGACTTTTTTATTGTCGCAGAATTTTTCATTCTGCCGATGGAGAAACTCCTCGTTGTCCCTTTAAATGCATTTTATTGGGATTTTAATTGTTAGGTGGAAGGAAAGTGATACATGGTCTACTACATGATGGAATATGTGACTGCCCAGTTACAGCTCAAAGTACCTATTTTTATGAGAAGGTGGACCCCAGTCTCACCTAGGACTCTTATACCTCAAAATCTAAATTTTATTTAAATAACTACTGTTATTTTTATCATTTGACTTATTTTATTGTTATAAACCCCCTTTTTTGGAGTTACAGAACTAGATAAGGTATATGTGCTTTACCTTTTACAATCTCTGCGTGACAGATGAGACCCGAGCTCAAGATGATTTTGTGATGTTAATTGCCTGGTAATGTGCATTAAAGACAATAAAGTCCAAAAAGAAAATGATTTGTGTTGTTTTTTACAAATAAAAATCTGAAAAGCGTGGCGTCATATGTATTCAGCCCCCTCCCATTAGTCAATACTGTTGTTGAACCATCTTTCGCTGCTGTTACAGCTACAGGTCTTTTGGGGTTTGTCCAGTCCATTGTGCCTCTGGCTGTGTGTTCAGGGTGGAAGCTCAACCTCTTCTGTCCCAGTCTCAAGTCTTTTTCTGCCTCTAACAGCTCCATCCATCTTCCAAAGCCTCCCCACAGTCTGATGCTGCTGCCACCACCATGTTTCACTGTGGGGATGGAGCGTTCAGGTTCATGTGCAGCGTTAGGTTTCCACCACACATAGCAGTGTTTTGCATGTTGGACCATAGAGTTCAGTTTTGGTCACCATGTGTCATTTTCCTTCCACTTTTATGATGTGCTAGAATCATTATGTGCTACTTTGTGTTGGTCTGTCACATAAAATCCCAATAAAATACATTTAACTTTGTGGTTGTGATGTGACAAAATGTGGAAAAGTTCAAGGGGTGTGAATACTTTTGCAAGGCGCTGTTGATTTGCACATTTCAAGTAGAATTCACACAAATAATTCGTCCTTTCTTAATTTCCAAGCACTTTTTATGAAAGTAGCTATAGTAAAGCGCTCTTCTCTGAAAAACAATTCCAACTAAAGCCGTTTTCCCACTAAAATTAGCGGGTCGACGCAGGTTTTTTAAACGCGGGTCGACCCGCTAGCAATCGGCATTTGGCCCCTTTCCCATTGACCAAATGAGCCGAGTCTGACCCCCCGCTGAGGGATCAGACAGAGCAGAAACCAGTCGCCCCGCTCTCATCCGCGGTGCAAGAGACACACACAGTCATGCCACAGCCGCCCGCCGCGGAGTGTCCGTCCGCCGAGGCAGACTCTCTGGCTGGCTGACCTGGAGCACCAGGACCGCGGAGGACAGAGAGTCTGCTGCGGCCGGATGACGGACGTCCGCGGCACAACACGTCAGTTAAACAGACTGTCGCTTCTTTTCTTTTCTTTTTTTCTATCGTTTTCGGTCAGTGTTCTCTGATGTTTTGATCCCAGTCTCGGATGAGAGCAGAGCGGAGCAGAGCGGAGCAGAGCTTTGTTTTGATACGTGATATGAGACGCGACCGGCGCGATGACGTAGCGTCACGTAACGTTCAGTGTCATCACGTAAATTAGCGGGTTGACGCGGGTCTGGCGTTCCCACTGCAAGCCGAGCAGAGCCGAGCCGATTAAAGGCGATTTTAACCCGCGTCGCTTGCCGAGTCGTTTGACCCGCGTCGACGCGGGTCGACGCGGCTCGGTGCGCCTTTCCCACTGCCACCAAAAGCCGATTGTTAGCGGGTTTAAACGGGTTTTTTGGCCAGTGGGAAAGGGGTATAAATCTCATCGATCATCAGTCCAAAACAACTCAGGCTTCACATTGAAATAAAAGCTGCCTGGTTTCGTCATATCAGAGCTCCAGACTGCCCCTAAATGGAGGCATTTTGCCCCTTAAATTTTTGTCAGTGCAAATAAATCTTTCATCTACTTGCACATGTGCAACCAGTATTTATTTATTTATTTACACTGGTTAAATGTGGAAGGGACGACTCAAAGAATTGGGTATCTGTCTTTACACATGGCAGGCAAATTTGTGTGACGACCATGAATGAAAAGGAAATGTGAATATTTGCCCTGCAAGTCGATTTATGCCCCTAGATTTTCTGCTTGCGCTCCTAAAATTTTAAGTCAGGAGCCGCTGTGCTCCTAGTAAAACAAAGTTAGTCTGGATCCCTGCATGTAATGGACAATGAAACAAGAAATTAAGTTCATCCTCAATCACGTTCACAGGTGCATCTCAATAAACTAGAATATCATGGAAAAGTCCATTTACATTGAGTGCATAGAGATGGACATATATTTTTCAGAAGGTCAACGTTTCCATATAAAACATTTTTTTTTTTAAAGGGACAACGAGGAGTTTCTATTTGGTTATAAAAATGTATCACGTTAATGTAGATGAATCTACGCTACCCACACTTGTTAATGGGCCCATTTTCAATAAATACAGTATATCATTTTGTCTCTATCGTTATTTTGTTATTATTAGTGGTGGAAATGCTGGCCGTTTCTTTACTTTCGGTTTCACGGACGCTGCCCGGCGGGTCATGGGAATAACGCAGCCGAATCGCCGTTTATGGTCGGAACTACGACGGTATCTGATCGTCTTCGAACCTCTGACTTTCATTCTTGTTGAATGAAAACATTCTTGGCAAGACGTCTGTCCAAGAATTTCACCGTGCGCGCGGAGGCTCATGGTAAATGTAGTATGAGAACACTTCGCTTTCCAAAACTCCTCGTTGTCCCTTTAAATTGGTCTTTTGTAATATTCAAATTTTTTGAGATACTGAATTTTAGGTTTTCATTAAATATGAAGCCATAATTAAAATAAATTAAATAAATAAAGACATGAAATGTTTCATTATGTGTAATAATGCATCTATATAATGTATCAGTTTTGCTTTTTGAATTGAATTACTGACATAAAAAAAAACACATTTTCCATGATATTCTGATTTACTGAGATGCCCGTGTAGATTGCATCCAGTACAGTACCTGCATCACCCTGTTGCCGTAGCCGCCGCCACCGCCGCCGTCGTACAGGCTGCCCGTGCTGTGGTAGTGCCTGCTCTTGCCCTCCTTGGACAGCAGGGGGCAGGAGAAGGAGTTCCTGATCAGACTCTCGGCCATGTCCTCCAGCCTGGACTTCTTATATAGGCAGGAGTCGGTGAGGGACTTGGGCAGGCGCGCGGCCGTCAGGTGCAGCTTGCGCGTGACGTCGCAGGTGATGTTGTAGGCCAGAGACTCGGCGAAGTTGACCAGGTCCATGTAGCGACTCTGACTCCGCTCCTCCGAGTCTCTGCAGCAGCAGCGAGCGTCCTCCAGCGGTCCTACACATTGGAAATTTAAAAAATCCTTACTTTTTTCCAGCCAGACCCTGATATCCAGACTTCTCAGAAAAGAAAAATTCAAATAATTGTGACATTTGAGTAATTAGATGTGTATCGTGTAAATAAATTATGCAATAAATTGTTTGTTTTCATTATTCTGAATTTCTATGCCATTATGTCACCAAAACCCAAATGACTTTGCATAAGACCAAACCCCATATAAATATTAAGATAAATATATTTCCATACAATAGCTTCCATTTTCAATACTTTTCCAGACCTGGAAATGTATGAAATCAAATTCCATACTTTTCATACTTGTGTACACTGCAAAAACTCAAAATCTTTCCAAGAATATTTGTCTTATTTCTTGTCAAAATGTCAAAAACTAATCTCTTTCCACTTAAAATAAGACTCATCACCTAAAAATGAACTTGTTTTTAGATCATTTTCATTTGTTTCAAACTAATTTTCACTTGTTTCAAACTAATTTTCACTTGAAATAAGTAGAAAAAGCTGCCAGTGAAAGGAAGTTCTCACTAGCTCCACTATCAGATTTTTCTACTTATTTCAAGTGAAAATATGCTTGAAATAAGTCAAAAGTGTCTAAAAACAAGCAAATTATCATGTGACGAGTCTTATTTTGAGTAAAATTAGATTTGTTTTGACTAGAAATGATATTTTGACTAGAAATAAGACAAATATTCTTGGTAAGATTTTGAGTTTTTGCAGCGTAGGAACCCTGGTCCTCACCCGACAGCAGCGACGATGTCGACGACGACGACGACTCCGCTCTGTCTTTAGGAGACGACGCTTCGCTGCTCGACGTCGACGTGGACGAGGACGACGTTGAAGCTCGCCACTCGTCGGGCAGCGACTTGGAGGAGTGGAGCAGGAGGAGGCGGCTGCTGCTGCTGGACGAGCGCTGCTGCTGCTGCTTGATCTTGCGGCTGGCGTGCGCGAGGCCCTGCTTGATGGAGCGGTAGGCGAGGCGGCTGGCGTACTGATCCAGGACCAGCTCGCGGCTGCCGCTCTCCTTCTTCAGCACGCGGATGAGGTAGCCGGCGTACTCGTCCGTCACGCTCTCGCAGCTGGGATACTCCGAGGACAGGCCCGAGGAGGAGCTGGAGCCGCAAAAGTTCAAGGGGTGTGAATACTTTTGCAAGGCGCTGCTGTAGATTTGCACATTTCAAGTAGAATTCACACAAATAATTCATCCTTTCTTAATCTCATCGATCATCAGTCCAAAACAACTCAGGCTTCACACTGAAATAAAAGCTGCCTGGTTTCGTCATACCAGGGCTCCAGACTGCCCCTAAATGGAGGCATTTTGCCCCTTAAATTTGAGACAGTGCAAGTAAATCTTTCATCTACTTACACATGTGCAACCAGTATTATTATTATTTTTTTTTTTTTTACACTGGTTGAATGTGGAAGGGACGACTCAAAGAATTGGGTATCTGTCTTTATACATGGCAGGCAAATTTGTGTGACGACCATGAATGAAAAGGAAATGTGAATATTTTGCCCTGCAAGTCGATTTATGCCCCTAAATTTTCTGCTTGCGCTCCTAAAATTTCAAGTCAGGGGCCACTGTGCTCCTAGTAAAACAAAGTTAGTCTGGATCCCTGCATATAACGGACAATGAAACAAGAAATTAAGTTCATCCTCAATCATCCTCAATTCGTTTGTTCACAGATATCTATGTGAACAAACGAACACAACAGACAAACTAATGTGATATGTGACCCGATCCATCAAAATGAGTCACAGTGACCCAAATTTCAAAGTTGAGTTTTTGGTATCAATGGAAAGATTAGAAAATAAGCTTTAAAATGATACCCTAGTCAAAGTCATACATTTGATGGTTTTCTAGATGTGGCCATTTGAATTACGATCTCCTACTCTCTTATTCTGTTCTAAAACCTGAGAAAATTGCAGTTTAAGTTTTTGACAGTGACTCTGGCATCTGTTCCTGTACCACGTGATTACAGGCACCCTATACGGCCCCTTGTTGTCATAGATGCACCATTCAGTGACCCTCGGAAAGCAGAGAATCTCACAATTCAGATGCTTTTTACAGCTCGTCTCTATCATGAACGGTTCAGAAGTTGTCATGTTTTGTTGACATTTTGTAAAACATGTGCAAGCGTGTACGTTCGGTTTAGCATCGTGGCTACGTTCGGGTTAGCATCGATGCTACGCTCTGTTAGCGTCGATGCTACTCGGTTTAGCATCTGTTTCTGTACCCGTCCCTTCTTGTCATAGAGGCACCATTCAATGACCGTCGGAAAGCGGAGAATCCCAGCTCGTCTCTATCATGAACGGTTCAGGAGATATTTCATGTTTTGCACCGAAGCAGCGCTCATCTTCAGAGGGTTTAAGTTGCAAGTCAACTTTAATCATCATTTACCTGCCTTTTCTCAATTATCTGGACTGTGAAACTTTGGGAGATTGTTTTTGAATGTCATTGCTTTGAAATGAGGGTAAACATTTTTTTTTGATTTTTTATGGGTTTTCCACGTTATCAGCTGATTATCTAAAAATAGAACGTTGCGACATCCGACTCATTTTGATGGAACGGGTCACATATGTGTATTGTTTTTTGTAAATATGACTTATGATGTATTGTCAAGTGTTTGGTTCAACCTGCTCTTGCCGGACACGGAGGCGATGAGGTCGTTGGACCACTGCTCCGCCAGACGGCCCACCGAGCCCGACTGGTTCTGGTTCTGGTTCTGGTCCAGGCTGCTCCTCCTCCTCCTCCTCTGCAGCGCCCGGTGGAACGGACACTGCTGCCCCGAGCTCACCATCCGCTTCACGTCGTTGATGACCTCGCCCGCCACCTCGCCGGCGTACACCCACAGCGTGTTGAGCGTCTGCTCCGAGAACTGAGCCACGCTGCTGTCCCTCCTCCTCATCCTCAGCCTCCTCCTCTTCATCAGCTCCTCTCGTCCTTCAACAACAAAACAAACACGTAAAATACATACAAAAGACAAAAAGAAGGAAATGTTGCAAGTTAAAAACAATTAAAAACTAAAAGCTTGTGAGAAAAGAAAAGATTTTAGTCTGCTTTTAAAAGAAGAAACAGTTGTAGCAGACCTGAGCTCATGAGGTAGGGAATTCCAAAGAGTAGGACCATAATGACTAAAAGCACCATGAGCTGAGTTTGAATGTATTCTCAAAATCTTACCAAGAATATTTGTCTTATTTCTAGTCAAAATGTCATTTCTGGTCAAAGCAAATCTCATTCTACTTAAAATAAGACTCATCACATTAAAAAGTAGCTTGTTTTTAGACACTTTTTACTTCTTTCAAGTGTATTTTCATTTGAAATAAGTAGAAAAATCTGATAGTGGAGCAAGTTTTTCTTTCTTATTACAAGCACAAAAAAAAAAAACAGATTTTTCTACTTATTTCAAGTGAAAATTTTTAGGTAATGAGTCTTATTTTAAGTGGAAAGAGATTAGTTTTGACTAGAAATGAGACATTTTGACAAATATTCTTGAGTGATTTTGAGTTTTTGCAGTGTAAAATGGGTCTTATTTAGATAATGTTTCTAAGATGGTAGAAAGCAGTTTTAGACAACAACCTTCCTCCTGCTCCTTCCCCTGCTCCTCCTCTTCCTCCTCTTCCTGCTTCTCCTCTTTCTCCTCCTCCGCCACTCCCAGGGTGTCCATCTCCGTCGCCATGGAGACGATGTGACAGGCCAGCCGCTCGGCGTAGTGCAGCGCCTCTTTGTTGGACATCCTGCTGCTGCTGCTGCTGCGGCTGGACGACGTGTGGTGGGGGAGTTCCTTTTGCTCTCCTCCTCCTCCTCCTTCTCCTCCTCCTGTCTCCGCGGATACGTTAGCTCCTCCTCTTTCCTCCTGCTCTTCCTCCTCCTCCTCCTCCTCCTCTTCCTCCTCGTTGCTGTCCGCCTCCTCGGAGAGCGACCGCATCAGTTTGAGCATGAACTCGGCCTTGTCGTCGGCCTCGGGCGTCTCGTCTTTGGGCCGCGGTCCCGCCGGTCCTTCGGGCCCCGGCTGCTGGTCGTCGTGGTCGTCGTGGTCGTCGCGGGGCGTCGGCGGCGGCGTGGCGGGGGAGAACTCCTTCGCCAACTTGCTCTTCAGCTTCTTGGAGAACTGCTTGATCTGCTTCTCCTTCGACACCTCGCTGGGCTGCTGCGGCGTGGACGGCGGCGGAGTCGGCCCGGAGGAGGAGTTGTTGTCGTCGGGAACAGAAACAGGAACAGAAACAGAAACAGGAACTCTCCCCGGGACGTCGAGCGTGTGCATGGCGACAGGATGCAGCAGCGGCGGCGGCAGGGTCTCGGTTGCTCCTCTGGTCCGGTTCTGAGAGTCTGCAGGAAAGGAGATGTGAGGAACGTTGTCGTGGTCGTGCTCGGTGGTGGTTTGCTTCCTGCTGCAGTCGTATCTGAAACACTTGGAGGGAGAGTCCGGAGCGTCGTCGGAGGAGTTCTGTCTGCTCGCCACCGTCACCGTCTTCGTGAAGAAATCAGCGCAGTCGCCGAAGCTCTTCTTCATCTTGGAGGCCGTGATGAGCTCGCACGCCTCGGTGACGATCATATCCACCATGTTGCCGGAGAAGTTCTGGAACGACGACTTCCCCTGAGCGCCGCCGCCGCCGGTGTTTCCTCCTCCTGCGGGCGTCGGCGTCTGAGTGCCGTGGCTGAGCCGGTGAGTCTGGGTGGCGGTGGCGGTGTCGGAGGAGGAGGAGCTGGATGGAGACGGGCCGGTCTCTAGGGGAGGGAGAAAAAAATCGATTCACATAAGTATCGCAATATTTTTTTTGACGATTTTTAAATCGATTTTTTTCTTTTTCAAAAAACAATTTTTTATTTTTTATTATATTGTGCAATGTGCATTTGTTCGCCTTTTTTACATACAGAGAGTCCAGGTTTTGAAAAGGGTTTAAGTTCACTTTATAATGGAGTATGTTAGTTTATAGGCTCCTACAGTGTTTGTGTGCAGATAAATGTTAAAATGTTAAAATGTAGCATTTTGTGTTTCATTGTCCGTTATATGACGAAGCCAGAACAGGCAGTTTTTGTTTCAGAAAATGCGTAATGTGAAACCAACAAAAGTTGTTTTGGGCTGACGATGAGGTAAAGTTGGAATGGTTCTTCAGAAAAGAAGTCTTTACTAGAGCTACTTTCATAAAAAAGTGCCTGGTCAAAAAGAAAAGGTGAATTATTTATGTGAATTCCATGTGGTTTTTGTTTGTTTTGTCTGTGCTCTGACGATTTTGTTTGTTGTCTAAATATGAAATGTGTCTTGTAAGCCCTTATAGGCTGGGCACCTTAATTGGTGCGTGACACTTAAATAAATATAAATTCATTCATTCATTTATTGTAGCAGTTTACCTCAGTCGATATCTCATACTGTCAGAAAGGTTTCAGAAGCCTGTTTTTTCTATAGCTACTCTTTTATTTTTGCCTCTTTTACGCAGTCCAGGCTTTTGAAAAGAGAGTAAACATATATTGCTGCTGAATAAATCTTAAAAACGGACTCACTTACATGTGATGTGTATTTTTTGGGGGAAATATGGTTCCTGGAATAGTCTGTAGACAATCATAATCATTCAACTGTTTCACTGGTGTTAAAAATGCTAAAACTAAAAATCGAGAAAATCGGCAATATCGTAGAATCGCAATTTAAATCGAATCGGCACCCAAAAGAAATCATAGAAGAATCGAATCGGGAGAAAAGCATATATCTTACCGGTTTCCTCCGGGTCCTGCAGGTGTGTGAGCGCCTGTCCGGCCTGCGGCACCGGGATGCAGCTCGCCATGCCCGACACCGTGAACAGGGCTTTCTTCACCGTGCAGCTGGCGTCCTCTCCTCCTGACGGCGCCGGAGCTGCAGCCGTAGCCGTAGTCGTAGTCGGAGCTGCCGAGCTGGAGCTCAACAGCTGCTGGTTGGTGAAGGTGCTGCTGCAGGTTCGGGCGCCGCTGTTCTCGGCGCTGACGTAGCAGATGTTGTCCAGGGAGACGCTGATGGCGGCCTGGCTGGTGAACGCCACGTCGGCCTGCGAGTAGGGATGTCACTCACAATTACTTGTTTTCACAATTAATCTCAATATTAAACGCCACAATGAATTAATCGTAAAGATTCCTGAATACCGATAACAATTTATTTCAAACACACATTAATAATTGGTCATATATTAATAGATACATTAAATATTTTGTGTAATGAGTAATGTAATTATATTTGGACTATATTTGATTTTACACATTAATAATGTTGTGAAATTGATAAATGCATAGTAATCGTGATAATCGTAACACCGTCCAAAGTCCAAAATGTTCTTAATAAATCAGCTTCTCTACATGTGGCAGCCGTTTATTCTACTTAACCAGGCACTGATCATCTGATCACCTGAGCCAAATCATATTTAATGAAGATTATAAAAACCACTGTTGAGATTAAAAATTAAGATTATTCCACCACAGTGATTTCTGAAATCTTTCTAAATTAAAAACCTTAGTGTTGCGTTTTTTTTAAATTAATATGAACTTGTTTTCTTTGCATTATTCAAGGTCTAAATTAAAACACTGGAACTTATTTTGACTAGTTGTCATTATCTAGAAATTACCTCAGTGACAATATTTTTATTTCAAATTTGGCAGAAATCAGTAGTTTACAGAATAAAACAAAAGTGCTCATATCACTCATTCCTATAAATACTAAAACCAGAGAAACTGATCATTTTAAAGTGGTCTCTTAATTTTTTCCAGAGCTGTATTAATCGTGACATCACTACCTGCGAGAGCTCGATGAACGCCTCCTGGATCACAGACTCCGACAGGTCCGAGGCGTAGGAGGAGACGACCTCCTCCTCTTCCTCCTCCTCCTCCTCCTCCTCCGGCCTGTTGCTGAAGGACCAGTCGCTGGGCGTGAGCGGCGTGGACGGGTGGGAGAACTGACACACCTCCATGATGCCTTCGAACAGGGATGTCACAATTACTTGTTTTCACAATTAAATGCCACAATTAATTGATCGTAAAGATTCCTAAATACCGTCACTTTCCGAAAAAGATTATGTCGGAACCGTATTGGCAGATGTGGCGCCAATGTAAAGGGTCAACGCACAGATACTGGTCTATTTATCTAACGTAGTACTGAATTGGTAGGAATTAAAATGCTAGAGTGTCATTTGTACTGTAACTAAAAGAAAATTATTCAAATGAACTTAAAGGGACAACGAGGAGTTTTGGAAAAGCGAAGCGTTTTCACACTACATTTATGAGCCTCCGCGCACCGTGAAATTCTTTTGACCGGCGCAAGACGGACTCATGTTTTCATTCATCAAGAATTAAAGTCAGAGGTTCAAAGACGATCACATACCGTCGTAGTTCCGACCATAAACGGCGATTCAGCGGCGTTATTCTCATGACTCGTTGCGAAACCGAAAGTAAAAAACGCTGGTCGGCTCGACCAGCATCTCCGCCACCACTAATAATAACAAAATAACGATAGAGACAGAACGATATATTTATCGAAAATGGGCCCATTAACAAGTGTGGGTAGCGGAGATTCATCCACATTAACGTGAGACTTTTTTTATAACCGAATAGAAACTCCTCGTTGTCCCTTTAAACATTTGCTATAGATGACAATTAATGACTTGAATATTTCAAACACTTCCCCTGGGGGACAGGGCTTAAAGTAAAAAAAAATCCTGAGCCTGAACTTTTTTCCAAGGAGCGGGGGTGCAGTGGATCCGACGCATAGCCTACACATTATAGGCAATTTAGAAAACAACTTTTTGGCATTGTGCTTGGTGATGTACACAGGGTTCATACACATTTTAACCAAAAAATATCCATGACTTTCCCATGACTTGGCAACAAGTTTCCATGACATTACAAGACCTCTAAAACATCAATATATGCATGAAATGTATGAAAACTATGTGTAAAAAAAAAAAAGATAAATCCAGGTGTGTCTGACCTCACAACAATGGTCATTCCCCCCCAGAAAAAAAAGTAAATGTGATTTTAACACATTGAAGCATTCTGGTGTACTCTGAGAAGAACATGAAGGGAACATTTGTTTCAGTTTTTTTTTTTTTTAAAAAGCACATTGAGTATTGACTGAGGGTCCTATAGCTTTGTTGCCTTACAATTGTAAGGCAACAAGGCATGTCTGGAGTGTATGAAACTGAACTCAACTGGTCTAGTGGGGAGCAAAAACAAATCTCATATTTTAAATCTAGGGGTCTGGACCAGCCATTCAAGGGCCCGTTTCCTCTGTTATGGGGCGTGGGGGGGGGGGCACGTCCGTGCAGCGTTGCGCTGCGGACATGCACGGAGAGAGAAAAAAAAAAAACGAAATCGAATGCGCGCCGTTACGTCCGCTCGTACCACCAGGTTTGTTTGTACCGACGTCAACAGCGGCAAGAGACCCGACGCTACCTAGCGTATCACTGCCTCCAGCGTCACCATGCTCATACAGTACGCGCAGGCAGGCCAGGGTTGTCTTGCATACGACACATTTAGCTTTGTCTTTGTCCGCCGTCTTCTCCAGCCACGAACTTCTCTGTGTGCAGCCAAATATTGTGTGTGTGTGTGTGTGTTTTTTTTGTTTTTTTTTCTGAAATTTTCAAACGCCGGAGATCCGGCACGGGGCCGGAATACTTTAAGCCCTGGGGGGATTAATAATAGGTCATATTTTAATAGATACTTTATATTTGATTTTACACATTAATAGTGTTGTGAAATTAATTCATGCATAATAATCATGATAATCGTTTCTCTGAAAATCTACAATCATGACATCCCTACCTTCGAACACCAGCTCCTCGGCGAGGTCGGCGGCGAACTGCGTCACCGTGTTGTGGAAGATCTGCTTCTTCACAGCCAGGAAGTCCTTCAGCGCCCCGGACACGGCCTCGCCCACCAGGAAACCCGCCAGGCCGTTGATGGCGCGCTCCTTCAGCACGATGGCGCGCCGCATGCCGATCTCGTGGAAGGCCATCTGGAACACGGAGGAGGTGAGGCGCGCCGCCAGGTGGCACAGCGTGGTGGTGCAGGACGACACGCCCTTCTGCAGGTCGCGCAGCGCGCTGCCCAGACTCATCTCCACCAGGTCGGTGGCGAAGCGCTGGATGCCGTCCTTCAGGGACTGAGACCTGGGGTGCAAAGGGGCGGAACATTTACAGTAAATTACCGGTAAATTTCCAGAAACTTTCCATGGGAATTATGGGAATGTATGGGAATTAACTAGAACTTGGGGGTAATTTACTAACTGTATCATATCCAAACATAAATGTAAATATTTTGTTTTGTCATAAGCAGACATCCATGCAAAATAATACAATTAAAAAACATGACATTTCAACAGATTTATTTGCGAGTAGAACTTTATCAAGTTTTAATTCTTGTATAGAGAGCCGAAGCGGAAGCAGGAAGTAACGTCGCCATGGGACCTCAACTCGGAAAAAGTCTCCATGTAAGTGAACGGGAGTCAAAGTTTTATTTCGTGATCCGATTGAATTGTGTGATGATAAAACTCTCTGATCTCTACCTGTTTAAAACATCACATTTCATGAAGAGAAACCAGCAGTTTGTTGTAAAACTATTGTAGAATAAAATTCAGAAGAATCCGTAACCAGAAAGACTCGGTGACATCACCAAATGCCGCCCTTTCCCCGTGTCAGTTGGTGACTTATTTTTTGTGGGACACCAGATCTGTAGTCCGTAGAGCGTCTTCACACTAAATACATTCTTCTGTTGCCGTTTTACGATAAACTGCTGATTTCTCGGCATGAAACGTGATGTTTTAAACGTTGTTTTTAGCTATATTTTTTTCTCATGGCACAATTCAATCGGATCATGAAATAAAACTTTGACTCCCGTTCACTTATATGGAAATTTCTTCTTTTTTTTTTGCAACCCTACTGACCTCTTCTGCAGCTTGTCCACCGTCACCGTCTCCTGGATCTCCGACAGCTTCATCAGGTGACCCGACGTGTTGGTGAACTCCTTGTGGCAGACGCAGCTCAGGTTCTTGTTGTCGCTGATGTCGACGGCCGACTGGTAGCCGCACACGGAGCCCAGGATCTCTCTGGACAGGCTGCTGGCGAAGTCCGAGTAGGTTTTGTAGAGCGAGCAGAGGTCCTGGGGTTTACGCAGCTCCGATCCGTCCAATCCGTCGTCCGCTCCGTCGTCTGCTCCGTCCACGTCCACATCCTCCTCAGTCTTCCAGAAATACTCCAGAGCTCCGCCGGCGTCCACCAGCGGGCTGAAGGCCGAGGAGCTGACGGGGCTGAAGAGCGGGCCGCCGCCGTTCTCCTCGCAGGGCGTCTGCACCGGCCGCGGGGAGTCGGGCACGTCGGAGTGCAGCGGGTACGGAGAGCCCGGTTTCAGAGGAGTGGGTTTCTTCACGTTGGCCGGGAGGACGGGCTGGTCGAAGCGGTGGGGGTTCATCCCCTTGGTGGAGCAGCCCCTGGACACGCATTATTGAAAAATCGGTTTATTGCCATTTGTAATTAAACACATACAAATCACAGATTCAGTAAATGTACACATTTACGGGCAAGTAAAGTAGTGAAAGCCACCACATTGTACATATTTAATGGCCAGACACAGTCCCCAGATCTTACACCAAATAAAGCTATTAAAGGATGCGGATCAATAACTATACTAAAAACCTCACTCAAGGAATTAAATATTGCAAGCCAGAATGTGCGAAGAGTGGAACATGTCCAAAACATATGTATTAAGGTCTATGTATTATATATCCTTGTGATGGCGCCCTTAAAGGGAGGTTCGTTACCTTTAATTGTCGGTGCAAGCTATTTTTAGAAAGGCGGAGCAGAGTGGCGAGCTGCTCAGAGCTACGCTACGGAGGCTCATTATGGGATTTCTTGGTTTCCCTCATCAAACTCATCAAATACACAATCCAACAACTCCACAACGCTCTGGTGGACAAGTTGTGACCTGCACATTCACCACGCTATGAGATAATAACACAACGTTACCACACAGAGGGAAATTCATGCAAAACTGCTGATGCGCGTTGCCTTCAGGGACAGTTTTTCATCAAGCAGTCTCTGTATTTCCCTCTAAAACAACTCTGTCTGGTAACGTTGTGTTATTATCTCATAGCGTGGTGAATGTGCAGCTCACAACTTGTCCACGGCAGCCTTTTGGAGTTGTTGGATTGTGTATTTGATGAGTTTGATGAGGGAAACCAAGAAATCCCATGAGCCTCCGTAGCGTAGCTCTGAGCAGCTCGCCGCTCTGCTCCGCCGTTCTAAAAACAGCTTGCACCGACAATTAAAGGTAACGAACCTACTGCTACGACTATAGGGATTATGGCAATGGGCCAATTTGCCAAAAATGTTGAACCATCTCTTTAAGACTTGTCTTTGTGGCTAGAAGAGTATCCAGATCTGTCTCTGGAGGCAGCTCAGGGAAAGGATGGTAACTCTTTCGGGCAAAGTCCCTAATCTGAAAATAGCGGAAGTGATGTGACTGGGCTAAGCCAAATTTTCCTGCCATCTGAGCTAATGATGCAAATAAAATACCGCTTCACTATACCTGGACACGTATTTGGACCCCGAGTCCTTCTTCTGCGTGGCAGCCGTGGCCGTGGTGGCGCTGACGGCGTCCAGAGGCAGCGCCAGGGTGCAGCTCAGCTCCGAGCTCAGCTCCTCCTCCAGGTCGTCGTCGAACTGGTCGAAGCTGTCGAAGAACTCGCTGACCTCGGAGTCGGAGTCCTCCACCCGCTCCCTCGGCCCCCCCGGCACCTGGGGGATGTCCAGCTTGGCCAGCAGACTCTTCTGGTAGCCCACCTCGTCCAGGAAGATGATGGGGCTGGGGCTGGAGCAGTCCGACTCCTCCGATTCGCTGACGTGGACCAAGAATGGAAGAATGGATCAAGAAATTGATGAGAGATTAATTAAATTAAATGAGCAACTGCACTTATAAAGGGACTGAGATACTGATGAATGATTTTTAGTGCATTGTGTTATGGAAATGTTTGTAATTTGACTTGTTGGATCAGGTATCTGACATCTATTCATTCAGGGTCTCTGCAGGTTTCACCAGCTCAAATTTAAGACTTTTTAAGACCTTTTTAAGACCATTATGGATGAAATTTAAGACCTATCATGACAAATAAAAAACATACAAAAGAAATGCGGAGTCACAAAATTAGAAATTGATTGCAATATATAAGTTGCGTGTTAGGCTTGTTTGTAGTTGAAAATACATTCAATAAAGCACAATGAAGTGTCACAGGAGCATTTTATTGAGCATTTGCGGTAGCGAGGGCTCTACTATAACATTTTTCCCAAGGAGCACGCCTAAAGTGAACTATTTGGGGGCACAAATAGAAATTGGGGAGCGAAATTAAACATGTTTATGTAACACATTATTTATTTAATTCACTGGCAACCAACAGGCAGATGGCTTTAAGCCTTGAATAATGTTAAGGGTCAAACTTGACCCATTTTTACATTGGAGAACAGTAAAAACACCAACACTTCACCTTGTAAATATTTCAACTTCTTTAATCAACAGACACGAGCCACAACCTGTTCTGTATTATGACCAACACAATATTTGACTTGTAAATAGTAAATAAATAGTCACCTCTATATATTATGGCAGTGGTTCCCAAACTTTTTTGTCTTGCGTACCCCCTGAGCCGTTTTGCCATACCACAAGTACCCCCTCCCTCATACGTGTTGATGATTCTCCAAAAGTGGTCATAACGTAACACAACTGATGAAGAAACGAAAATCATTTCAATTTCTCTCTTCAATTTGTACAAAGACATTTTACACATATTCTCCTGCATTTTAGTTGTTTCTGGCTGGTGTTTGTTGTGGTCAAATGTGTCTTCACAGAGTTGTAGGATTGTCACAATACTAAAACCTTACCCAGGAAAATATTGAATATGACATCATATTCAATACAGCAGCAGTGCCTCTCAGCTTATTATTGCTCCATTATTTTATTTTTTATTATAATCAAAAGGACTTTTTTATTTTTATTAAATGAAAAGCTAAGAGTTGTGCAATTCCAGCGGGCGGGGCTCCCCCCTCCCTCCTCTCTCACAACACACACACACACGTGCACGCAGACAGCGGAGAAAAAGAGAGACGAGTGTTGCCGTTAATATCGTCGTTTTAAACTCTTACGGCTAAATTCACCCTACGTGCGTCTAGTTCTGTGTAACTCTGTTACTCACTCAGGTCCAAACGCTCTGGACGCTGCCTGCTCTGCTCTCCTCTCCTCTGCTCTGCCTGTCGAGTGCGCGCGTCGGGCGCTGGGGGGGCGCGCTGTTAATATCGATACTTTATAAACCAGTCATGTATCCAGATGCGCCGTTTTGCATCGATACTTTTGACAACTATACAAAGCTGTGCTGCAGGTTGTTGTCTTCTGGGGGGAACTAGTTGTGGCGCACGTACCATTTCAGTAATGAGCTTATGAAGTGACTCGGAATATCAACTTATCATCTTGGTAATAAATAAATAAATGTTTCTACGTACCCCTGCAATGTGCTCACGTACCCCTAGGGGTACGCGTACCACACTTATTTAACTAGGCTAGTTAAATCACAGTAGCATACTGATTTGTTGAACTTACAGGCTTGTTACTAAGTATGTATTAATTATCATGATAAATAAAACTCAACCTGTCACACAGCTCCATGTTGTCTCTGTGTGGTGTTCAGGGACAGTCAGGACAGTCTGAGGACAGACAGCTCTGAGGTTGAAGTTTATATTAATGCACCTTGACACTGTGGCAGGTCTCTGTCCGTCTTCACCACAGATCAGCTGCAGGAGCGGAAAACTCAGCTGTTCTCGGTTCCACCGCGACGTGCACCTGGCGGTTTTTTTTTTTTTTTTCCCATATCAAGCTCCGGTAGCGACCCAGGTAACATACGGGAGGACGCCGCGCTGAGGCACCGGCCGGTCTGAGCTGCGTTCATGTGCCGACTTTAAAACTCTCCAGTCTGGTGGCGGCTGTTTTGGCCGTCGGCATTTCAGCCACGCAGCGGTCGTCCATGGCTTAGTGGTGTTTTATTCTAGGGGTCGGTGGTGGCTGCGAGACAGCAGCGGCTCCACGGTGATGGGGGAGGGGGGGCAGCTTCTGCTCACCTGACTCTGTGCAGCTTCTTCATTAAATCCAAACAGTCCGACACAGCGACGCTCTGCTCCTCTTTGACTCTAAAGTCTCTGTAGCTCATCAGCTGGAACTCGCCGTCATTGACCAGAAACGACGGCGGCGTTTGGCCTCAGACGTGTCTCGGACTTCCAGAGCAGCTACAGCAGCGTTGTGACCTCAACCATGGTTGGTGAGAGCAGAAATGTTGTTGTAGTGGGGCGTCGCGTGGCGTAGTGGTTAGAGCCATTTACTGCATGTCATCCCCCTCTCTCTGCCTCCGCGTTTCCTGTCTGTCTCAACTGTACTATCCATAACGGCATAAATTCCCCCCCGAAAAAAGAAAAAAAAAAAGAAAAGAAATGTTGTTCTAGTGAAAATGGGCGGGCTCGTGAATTTTTTGACATTAAAAAAAAAAAAAAAAAGGTGAATTTTTTTGACGCGAGTCAAAACGAGCGATAAATCGCGAATCTCGCGTATCTCGCGTTTGGTCGCGCGTATAAACTCGAGCGAAAAAAAATCGTTCCTCGTGTTTGGTGGGAAGCCCCTTGTGGGTCTTCCCACCAAACACGATGAAACAGACGAAGACGCGAAGGTCCCGTCGCCATAAAAGAATCGTGTGTATTGTCGCAAAAAAAAAAAAGTCGCGTGAACCGCGTCGCGCGCCTAATCGCGTCTTTGCGTTACGGCCTTTCACACCGCGGACGTAACGAATAAACGACACGTGACGGTGTGTTCACCGGACACAAAGCGAAAATGCGGTGTGAACGGACAACATAACAGGACCAGTGTGGTGTTGTTTCCTCTTTTCACCTACAGCTCTGGAGGGCTCTCCCTTACTTACACGTAACTACTGTTATTGGTGCGTTGAGGCCAGAGAATTGTGGGATTTGTAGTTTTTGAACGATCGCAGGTTGTGATCTTTCTTTTTTGTGATTTGTAATTTTTTTTTAGGGGCAAATGCGAGTGAAATGCTCGCCCATGGTGGGCATGAGAAAATGTAAGACCTGTCTAAAATTAGTTAAGACTTGAACACAATAATTCAACAAATGTTTTCAATTTTTTTCAAATTTTTTCAAATTTTAGACTTTTTTAGACTTTAAAGCAGATATCAGTGGAATGTTTTTGTTAATATAAGTCCTAAATAGTCCTATTTTCCGTCAGCAATCACTTACATGAAGTATTTCAGCCTAAACACGAGTCTCTCCGTCACTCTGCTCTGCTGTAACCCGAGGAGAAAATTTTCCTTGTGGGATACAAGTGTTATCCAATGAGGAGAGAGAACGGCATGAAGGGCTGTGTGTGCAGCCAAGGGATGCGCGTGAATGTGGTGACGTAGCACGAGGACCAATTGATGCCTGACAAGGGCGGGGGCTGCTAACTCATGGTGCGTTCAAAGAAACTCGTACTTTGTGTTTTTCCTTCCTGTGAAGTCATACCAGTTCGATCTGGTACGAGTTCACGGGTCGGAAGTTACGAGTGGCCGTTATAGGGAACTTTCACAGACAACAGGATGGTAAAAACACGAGCTACGGGTTACCTGGAACGCTACCAAGTCGTAGTTGTGACTTGAAGCTGTAACTTACGGTTTCAAAAGCCTGCCTTGAACGCAGCATTAGCCGAAACGGCCGTGAAGCTGATATCTGCTTTAAGACCCCGTGGATACCCTGCTATTCTATGTGATTTGTCTTGTTTTTGTCTTGAAAATGTTTTTTTAAATTGGCTTGTTGGATCAGATGACTAATATCTTTTATACTGAACAGTATGTGATATGTGATGTTTTTGTAATACTTTAATAGGAAGAGTAACTACCAGCTTAGTGGGAACTAATGGGGATCCGAATAAAGAATAAAAACCACTCAGGGTTCCCACTTTCCTTGAAATCATTTCCAGCTGCTTCAGTCAGACAGACATGTTATCACACCAAACACTAACTGTGCGTTCACACCAAAAGCTTCCAAAGCGTCAAAACGCCGAAAGTCAATTCATTTTCAATGAGAGCCCAGCGACACTGAGCGTCCAAAGCGTCAACAGGCGTCGCTGCGCTTCCAAAGCGTCCAAAGCGTCACCAGATGAGAAGTTGAGCCCTGGTTAACTTTAAGGTAATTAGCTATGACGCGGTTCAGCGGCAACCGGCGGCAACCTGTCAGAATAGAGATGTCCGTCGGCTGCCTTTTTTCCCCCTTTTTTTTGTATTTCGTCTCCCCAATGACCAGCGCGATCGAACTTTGACGTCAGTCACGTGACGAGCGGCCAAAGCGGCTGGAAATATTTGCCGTTTTGGGAGCTGTCTTGTTTGACGCCCACCCTCGAGTGTTTTTGACGCTTTGGAAGCTTTTGGTGTGAACGCACAGTAACACATCCTCTGTCCCATTCATGCTTTAGAGAAGTCTTCTTTTCCACAGTTGGACCTTATTTTGTACATTTAACCAGTTTGTTTCTATGTTATTTCCTCTCTCAGCCCCAGAAGGCAGACCTACAAACTCTGGAGTAGTGAAAAAGGTGACAAGTTACAAAACTAAAACCCTCTTCATTCACTTCTACTACCCTGGTTGACATAAAAAAGGTGACTGTAGCCAAAAGGTGACCAGTTTGCAGGCGTGCAGAAGTCTGATTTAAAAATGTGCAGCCTGTGGCTCTTTAATTTATCTATGAATTACATGCTTAGAAATTATGACAAATTTATCATAGAACAAGCCAAAAACATGTTGTTTTTGTTTTTAAACCACACCTGACGTGGACCAGAGGCGAGGGGAGGCGGGGGGCGCTGCCGGGGCTGCAGTACGTCCACTGAGACTCCACCGCCGCCGCCGACCTTTGCACCGTCACCGACACCGACACGTCCGGAGCCGCCGACCGGTGCTTGGCTGAACTCTTCCTGGAGGAGGAGGAGCTGATGATGACGCGCGAGCCCGACAGCTCTTTCCTTCTCTTGTGGGCGGGGACGGTCTGAGACGCCACGTCGCGCTTCTTCAAGTGACGGTAGGAAGCTGAGGAGAGATGACGGAGGAAAAGAGGTCATGAGGCTAAACTAAAACCCAGGACAGAACTCTGTTTGAGCCACACATTAACTACTGTAATGTCATTTGGTGCAACACCTACCCCAGCCATCTGAAAAGATTACAAAGCCTTCAAAAAAATAGATTATTCGAGCTGTGTCACGGTCCGAGTACAAGACCGCTTTTCCATCGCTTCGGTCTCCTCTGGTTAACTGAATTAAATTAATTAATTAAATAAACGCCTGTGTGATGCATCCAATCATCCATAAAACCAACCCTAGATTGTGTGAGCTTGTTCCGGTTTGCGGTTTCCTCGGCACACGTACGATACCAGGAAAAAACACCTAATTACTGTGAAAAAAAGAAGACTTAAAAGTACCAGATATTCTCTTGCATGCAGAGGACCGCAGATCTGGAATGAGCTGGATGAGAGCTTGAAAGCGGAGAAGTCCATCTCCACTTTCAAGAAAAGGCAAAAAATTAAACTGCTTAATTCTAATATAAAAAGCTGCAACCATGGACATCTGATCTATAGTAAATTGAATGTACATTTTATTGCCAACTGTTTTACACTTATGTTTTGAGAAAGTTCCTGTTGGTATGTTGGTATGTAAGGGGTCCATGTTGTCTAATGTCTGTTGTATGTATTGTTTTGTTTTGTATGTATCCAGGCTCCATCAATAAGCTTTGATAGCTTTTTGATGGACCTGATTCACACAAAATACGTTGTTGTGTGTGTGTGAATAAAGTTTCAGGATGTCAACTCCCTTCCCTCAATGTAGTGTAGCCTAAGTTTAACCCCCCCTCCCGTCCCTTCCTGTTTATATGTAACTGTTATGTGTCTGCATGTGTACTACTGTGAGTGTATAATGCGACAATCAATAAAAAATATCTGAATGATAACAATAAAAACCCAGGACAGACGCTTTACGTATATCTGTTATGCACAGAGCACATCACAATGTGGAACCTGGTATAATCACTAACGTACCCCGCAAGGCAAGTTTCAAGACATTGCTTTGCGATTAATTTAATTAAATGAGCAACTGCACTTAAAATGGACCGAGATACTGATGAATGAGTTTTAGTGCACTGTGTTATGGAAATATTTGTAATTTGACTTGTTGGATCAGGTATCTGACATCTAATTTATGTGATTTGTCTTGAAAATGTTTTTAAATTGACTTGATGGATCAGATGACTAATATATTTTATACTGAACAGTATGTGATTTGTGATGTTTTTGTAATTTTTGCATACTTTGTAGTATGCGGACCCCAGGAAGAGAAACTACCAGCTTAGTGGGAGCTAATGGGGATCTGAATAAAGAATAAAAAACACTCAGGGTTCCCACTCCTTCCTTGAAATCATCAATTGTACTTTATTTTGCACATTTAACCAGTTTGTTTCTATTATTATATGTTTAGATGTGCAGTCTGTGGCCCTAACTTATCTATGTTTAGAAATGATGACAAATTTATCATAGAACAAGCCAAAAACATGTTGTTTTTGTTTTTAAACCACACCTACTACAGCTCTCTGCTGCTCCTCTATCTGTCACTCAGCAGAGGAGACAACAGCTCCAACACGGGAAACACTCATCAACTCAAAGTCTCTAGTTTTCTCACTAGGTTTTCTTTCTTTAGAACAGAAATCCTTAGGGATCAAAGTCAAATTGAGATCTGGTAGCTGATGTCATGATGTAATAAATAATTTTATAGGACATTTGACTTTTTTTTTGCTCATTTTCCATGTGTTTTCCATGACTGGAAATTTGGTCAACCATTTTCCAGGTTTTCCAGATTTTACAGGATGCGTGTGAACTCTGACACTGGTGCCTTCAATAACTGACTGGTGCCATCTAGCTGTGAACTAAATTAAATCCCTGTCTTTCTTTAAAGCAGAAGTAAGCGGAATATTTGTGTTAATATACAAAGTCTTAAATAGTTGTATCTTCCGACAGCAATCACTTCTATAGAGTGTTTGGTCTGAAACACGGGTCTGTCAGTCACTCTGCTCTGTAAGCCGAGGAGAAAACTTTCCTTGTATCCTACAACCTTTATCCAATGAGGAGAGAGAACGGCATAAAGGGGCGGTCCTCTCTGTGTGTGCAGCCAAGGGATGCGCGTGGATGTGGTGACGTAGGGACGAGGGCGGGGACTGCTAACTCCATCTGCTGACAGGAAGTTAGACAAAACCACCGGATCGCTTACTTCTGCTTTAATTAATCATGCCGGTGGTTATGACGACATAAAATCTAAGGCGTCCACTCCGAGCAACAGCTGTGTCCAACCTACAGGGGTTATTGTCTCCGGCCTCGTCCTCCTCCAGATGCTCCAGGGCCGTGACGAAGTCGTCCTCGATGGACGACACCGACTGGTTGGTGTCGTCCTCCTCCGGCTGGCTGGGCTCGGCCGCGCCTCCTCTCTGCAGCGCCTGCAGCTCCAGCGCGTAGCGGACGCCGGCCACGTAGCAGCCCAGCAGCCCCAGCAGGGACGCCACGCCGCCGGCCTGAGGGAACACGCTGCTGCCGGGGTTATGCCTCAGCACACACACGGCCTTCAGCCAACACTGAGGAGGAAGAGGAGGAAAAACAGCAGAGTCAGAAATAAGGAAAACAGAATTTCCATGGGAGGGAGAGATGGTGTTATTATGTCTGTGCTCTGATTACAAGCTGATATGTTACACAGTGCAAAAACTCAAAATCTTTCCAAGAATATTTGTCTTAATTTCTTGTAAAAATGTCTAATTTCTAGTCAAAACTAATCTCTTTCCACTTTAAATAAGACAATTTACTTGTTTTTAGATCATTTTCATTTGTTTCAAACTAATTTTCACTTGAAATAAGTAGAAAAATCTGCCAGTGAAAGCAGGTTTTTGAAAAACTTGCTCCACTATTAGATTTTTCTACTCATTTCAAGTGAAAATATGTTTGAAAGAAGTAAAAATTGTCTAGAAACAAGCTACTTTTTAATGTGATGAGTCTTACTTTAAGTAGAATGAGATCTGTTTTGACTAGAAATAAGACAAATATTCTTGGTAAGATTTTGAGTTTTTGCAGTGCATGTGCAGGACATGAAATGACTGAGTGTGACAAAACCACAGCGTGGCGTTCAGGGTCTGTCTGCGTGTGTGCGTGTGTGTGTGAACCCAAACACTGAAACATGGTGATGATGAAGAAGAAGGACAAGGCTGCAAAAACAAAAACATCTGTCCGTCGCACCTGCATCTCCTCAAAAAAGCGTGAGAAGCACTTGGAGTTGTGTTTATGCGCAGTGGGAAAACACCTTCATGGAAAAAAAAACTGCAAAGAGCGAGGATTCTTTGGAATGTCAAAACTTTAAAGTTATTTTTGTTTTACTAATGAGTTTTCCATTGTAAATAAACTTGCTGCCAAAACTTCTAAAATATTTAACCCCCCCCCCCTTTTTTTTTCTTCCAGGAAAACTGTCTTTTGAAGGACGGGACTAAACACAGAGACAGGCTGAGAAAGTGTTGCACAATTACTTCCCCCTTTTCTCTCCCCTAACTTCCCCGACTTCATCCCACAGCTCACTACTGTAAGGCTGCGTTCACACTACAGGCCTTAATGCTCAATTTGGACTTTTTGCTCAGATCAGATTTTTTGTTTGGCTGTTCACATCACCATCTAAAATGTGGCCTATAATGAGTATTTTCAAATTAATTAACAAGTCTGTGGCTGGCGGGGGTCTGTCTCTCAGAGAAAAAAACAAACTTACACAAACACGGGCACACGAAAACGAGATGATACATCTCAAGGGGTTTTATCCAAATAAACAAATTTCAAAGACATGGACAGGTCGCGCTGTAACAGTAAGGCCCCATTCACATGGAGCGCCTGAAAACGCGTGCAAAACGCCAGCTGGAGCGTTTTGCACGCGTTTTTCAAAGCGCTTCTGAGCTCGCGTCTATGGTCGCGTCTGCCGTTACTAAGCAACCAAAAGCGCCTGTCACATTCTTACATTTAGTGGTGTGCTTCTGTCATTTAACCAGGAATTGAGTAAACACAGAGCTGATCAGATTTCAAGCACCGTGAATCTCTCACTCACCGCCGTGTGGAGAGGAGGGAGGCAGGCGAGACGTGAACTCCCTACCTTGTGTGTAATAAATGTTAAAATTGCGGTTAAATGTACTGGTATCACACTGCTGCTACGGCAGCTATGGAGTAGAGATCCGAGCTGGACCGGGGGAGAACTGAGCTGCCGCTCGCCGAGAGGGAGCTGCTGAAAGCAGCAAGCACTGAGAGCCGGGCTGCTTGTTGCTGCTGGTGAAGCAGGTCCGTGCAGCTGATTCTGATCACATGACACGCGGTGCGCGTGCGGCATTCGAAAAAGTTGAGATATTTTCATCTCGGTGCGCCTCGGACGCGCACGAAAAAAAGGCGCGTCGCACCGCATGCACAGCGCGTCGGCGTCGCTTCGGATTTTGCGCGCGGTTACATTGAAAGCAATGGAAACGCTCGCGCAAAAGACGTTCCATGTGAATGGGCCCTAATAAATGTTAAATTTGCACTAATGTGTTCAAATTACAACGCAAGACCAGTTTTACATTTGTTTTATACACTTTCATTTATTTTAGCACATTGTAAGTCTCTTCTCAAGCAGTTATCTATCTTGTTCAGTGCTCAGAGACTCATAGTAACTCAATAAAATGTGTGCTGTTGACACTAAAAAACCTGTAAGGCCTACTTTTTCCCACACAGAAAATCCACAGGGATCGATAAAGAATCGGAACGATAAGCAGAATTGATAATGGCATTGATATCAATACTGTAAAATCTTATCAATTCCCATCCCTACTCGAGTTTTCACTACAGCTGTTCTGTACACGCTGCAGCGCGTCAAATTATCCAACGTTTTATCGAGCACTGGGGTCGCATTGGAAAAAAATTTGATCTGAATCTGATTCAGGACCATATATGGAGGTGTCCTGAATCTTTTTTTTTTTTTTAAACGCATCTGGCTCAGATTTGAGTTTTCACACTGCTTCAAAAAAAATCTGGTCACTTGTTGACCCCCCCAAAAAATCGAATTTGTGCCACTTTTGCCTGCAGTCTGAACGTAGCCTAAGCTGCTACCTGAGCTCCAACCTGAGGTCTTACCTGAGGTCCGGCGTCTTTGTGCTCCGCCGTCCTGCGCAGGTCTTTGAGCAGCAGAACCTCATCGTTCCTGAGGGCGTGGACGTGCAGCGACCTGAGGAGCTCACACAGGCCGGCAGGCAGAGAGCTCAGAGCCTGCAGGAGGAGGAGGAGGAGGAGGAGGAGAGGAACACACATCAGTCTGTAGATCACTGAATACAACAACATCTGTGCAGAACGATTCTTCCATCTTTTAACCTGCATCTTCAAGTCGGAGCTCCAGTAATCATCATTTAAAAAATTACAAAGAGAAACACTGGGAGTAAATCATAAGCATTATATATTAATTTCTCTCTCATTTTTAAATCTGCATACTCTTCCTGTTGTATGATGATGGAGCAGTGATCACACGTGGTTTACATCTGTGCAATTTATTTTCATTATTCTATCCATGAGAAACAGAGAGACTGACAGAGTGTTTGTGTTTGACTATAAAACAGAAACCTTGTGCTCTAATAATCGGAGTCAGTTCAGGGTCCTTGCAGTGAACCGCAGCTGTAAAAAGCCTGAGAGCCGAGCCGACACATCGTCATGAGGAGCAGCAGCAGCTCTGTCTGAGATGTTATTGATCCTCAGTCTGCCAACAGAATAGTTCCAGCTCTGTGAGACTGAGTCTGGTATCTGACACCCAGATGTTAGCAGCAGCAGCTTCACCTCCACTGTCTTTGTCACAACAAACCTGCTCATGAACGCTCGTCACAAAATAATCTACCTAATTTCCTCCTCTGGGATTTTATACTTGTCCAGAGTCTTGTTCTATGTGTTTTATGTCTTGATGGTTTTCAAATAATTCACTTAGTATTTCCATTTGTGCACACTGCACTTTGTTTATTCACTACTCTACTACTGACACTCTTCAGGTTCACCTTTCACTCATACCTGTTGGGTGACATCATCTCCTTCACACTGACCAGGCAGACACACAAAATGAATCTGGAAGAACACACAACACACAATCAGTATTAGTGTGTGTGTGTATATATCATATTATGTACACATGTAGGACCTGACTGACACTGACACTTCTTTTTTTTTTTTTTTTGCAATGATCCTGAAATATGGCTCAAACACTTTTAATAAATCTGTAGTGGAGTTTCAACATTTAAAGGGACAACAAGGAGTTTCTATTTGGTTATAAAAAAGTCTCACGTTAATGTGGATGAATCTCCGCTACCCACACTTGTTAATGGGCCCATTTTCGATAAATATATCGTTCTGTCTCTATCGTTATTTTGTTATTATTAGTGGTGGCGGAGATGCTGGGCGAGCCGACCGCGTTTTTTACTTTCGGTTTCGCAACGAGTCATGAGAATAACGCAGCTGAATCGCCGTTTATGGTGGGAACTACGACGGTATGTGAACCTCTTTGAACCTCTGACTTTAATTCTTGATGAATGAAAACATGAGTCCGTCTTGCGCCGGTCAAAAGAATTTTACGGTGCGCGCGGAGGCTCATAAATGTAGTGTGAAAACGCTTCGCTTTTCCAAAACTCCTCGTTGTCCCTTTAAGTGTTTAACAATCAATAACTTTGGCTATTGATCATGACTTCAGTGCAGCTCTGCAGTAAAGTCTGAAAAAAATCAATGTAAATCAGTAGAAACAGGTGAAAATCCTGTGTTTTCCTACAATGTTGTGTGGATCATGAACACAACACTGACATTATTTCTCTCTAGTGGATCGACCAATGACAGGCCGTCATTTCTACACGAGTTCACCTGGGACTGGGACGACTGACAGAGACTCTGATCAGATTATTGATCCATCAGGCTCCAATAGTAATAATAATGATAATAATAATAATATTAATATTAATAACGAGTCTGTTTATGTTGCTGTTTTTGACACAAACCTCTGTGAGTCTCGTGGCGTCTCTGATCGGCAGCTCGAGGCCGACGCTGCACAGCTCCTTCTTGTTCCTGAAGAGGCTCTTCACACACTGAGCCCCGCCGTCACGCACAGTCTGCACACACACACACACACACACACACACACAGTATATATATGAACCCAACATATCTGATAATAAGAAACCAGTGTGTTTGACTAGTCTGAAGGTGAATAACAGAAGGATTTGACACATGACTTTAACACAGATCCTCCTGGTTAATCAGATTATATTCACATACTGATGCATTATAACTGTGAGCGCACGCCAACACATTACACACACAGACTGTGGTGAATGTCAAGCAGCTACAAACACACACAAACACACACACACACACACACAACAAACGCTGACAGAGCAGTTGTGTGTTATCACAAACTAAAGACAAGATCTGCTGCATGTTCACTTAACAACAACACAAACACCACAGCAAGAGGCAGATAGGAGATAAAAAACTGATTCTGAGATCTGCTGCTGACACACTTTCTACCCTTCAAAATAAAAGCCCCCAGCACACACACACACACACATACACACACCTCTTTCCGGACCGAGGCCCTGGACCTCATTGGGACTCCTCTTATTCGTGCACAGGCATCCATGGCGACGGGGCGCTGCACCGGGGCCGCTGACCTGTAAACAAACAAAGCAAAGACAGGAAGTTTAGAGGAAGTTCAGAGAATTTAAAAAAAAAAAAAAAAAAGTCAAAGAGCTGAAACCAGGAGACGAGGAAAGGAAATCCAGATTTTACTTGCTAGCTGCTTTCAAAGCCGAGTCTGTTTTCTCTCTGAGCTTCAACAATCAACAGCCAGAGAGTAAAAAGAAAAAAAGAGAAGAGGATTGTGCAGAGCAGAGCGAGGTCTCAGCTGTCTGAGCCTCGGCCACAAGAACACCACATGACAGCATCAGTGCTATTAGTAAACAAAGAGATAACACACTGTGTCTCTGTCTGCTGCTGCTGCTGCTGCTACACACACCTACGTGCCAAAACAGGAAGTGTGACGTGGTGGTTTACAGCCGGTGACACCTGGACGGCCCCGCCCCGCCCTGCACTGATTCACCAGGAGGAAACGGTTTGCTTTAACCTCTGTGACCCAACAGTCCACTCAGTTTTATTATCAAACTATAAATATCTTGGCTCGCAGCAGCTTAAATGTGACCTAAACACGGAGCTGATCGCCAAACGGGGTCAACAAGGAATTCATCTAATGCGGAAACTTAATTCTTTTAATGTCTGCAAAACAATTTGATGTATTTTTCGTTGAAAGAGCTTTTAACCTTTTCCTTTACCGGCTGGTACAATGGGTTGTCGGTGAAAGACAAGAACAGCTTAAACAGCGAACACAGACCACACCCATATTCATTACATTTCATTTATTTGTTTATTTGTAACGGGACTCTGCGTATTCATGAACATCCAATACACCAGATTTAGCTCGAGGCTAATTTCCATCTGTAGTCCCGCCGTTTACATTTTAAATGTCTTTTATCTAATTAGTTGTTGTTTTTTTTATTTATTGCTTCTATATTATCTGCTTTTACCTTATTTGTTTTTATTTCGTCCTGCTACATCTCTATGTTTTGTTTACATATTCATATAGATCTTGACTCCTCCCTCCGCCCCATGCTCTTAAAGCAGAAGTAAGCGATATTTTTGTGTTAATATAAGTCTTAAATAGTTATATCTTCCGACAGCAATCACTTACATAGAGTGTTTGGTCTGAAACACGGGTCTGTCAGTCCCTCTGCTCTGCTCTGAGCCGAGGAGAAAACTTTCCTTGTATCCTACAAGTTTAATCCAATGAGGAGAGAGAACGGCATGCAGGGCTGTGTGTGCAGCCAAGGGATGCGAGTGAATGTGGTGACGTAGGGACGAGGACCAATAGATCCATGACGAGGGCGGGGGCTGCTAACTCCGTCGGCTGACAGGACGTTATGGTGCGTTCAAGGCAACTCGTAACTTGTGTTTTTCCGACCTGTGAAGTCGTACCAGTTCGATCTGGTACGAGTTCATGGGTCGGAAGTTACGAGTGGCCGTTATAGTGACTTTCACAGGCAACCGGAAGGAAAAACACGAGTTGCGGGTTGCCTGGAACGCTACAAAGTCGTAAGTCGTGACTTGAAGCTGTAACTTACGGTTTCAAAAGCCTGCCTGGAACGCAGCATTAGCCAAAACAACCGGATCGCTTACTTCTGCTTTAATGTTTTCTTCACAGTTTGTGTTGACTGTCTGGTTTGTGAACAGATGTGCACTGGAAGCTACACATGAATTGCCCCTGGCTTGCAGGATGAATAAAGTTGTCTGAACTGAACTGAACTGAAATGAAACTCGTGTGAAAATAACAATAATCCTAAACACAGTGGGCTCGGCCCAGACCGGTCCTGCTGGTCAGGATGAAGCTATGGTCGGACGCTCTGCTTTGAAATCCCCCTGATAGTCCGGCCTGCATCGAAGATCAAACAGCAAGGCAGGAGAGAGAGAGAGAGTGTGTGTGTGAGTTTCAAGCAGGGGGAAACACACTCAGTATAAGCAGCATGAGAGCGCGGGCAGAAAGAGGAGGCAAAATATTTACAGTGTACAAGAAGGGAAAAGTTTCCCAAGAAATCCAAGCCTGCCCTTTGAGGTCCGGTCCAAAGCAGCTGCTGGGTGAAGTCTGGACTCTCAGGCTGTGAGCCGAGCTGGACTGAGCCGAGCCGGGCCGGGGGGTCCCAGCATCAATAGCTGGGTTTCTATTACAGGTTTTCACTAAATAAAAGTGACATGAAAAAGTACAATTGCTATTTGCAGGTGTTTCCATTAACAGGTGTTTTTTGCAGATGAGCTGTAATTCTGGTAAAGGCCTAGACTAGAGGTTTCACGACTGTAACAGAAGGAACTATTGTTTCTTGTTTCTTATTTAGAAGGACGTGTTATTAGATTAGTTATCAGACTGAAACTCACACAGTTTTATTAAAATAACCCGGTTTTGTGGAAGCGGTACAGAGTGTGTATGTGTAACCTACTCTTCTTGAGAACGAAGAACAGACTTTACTTCTCATAAAATCACGACCCGATGTCAGGCTTCATTTTAGGGAAGATGGATGTTCAAAAGATTTTTGCATTTAGTGATTTATCAACTGTGGTGACGTGATGGGACGATGCAACACAGACGTAGAGAGGGAGAGAGAAGGGAAACGGAAATGATGACCAACGAGATCGATTCCATTACACTTTGATATCGACACCTTTTGACACCTCATGAGAGTGTAAAAATGTTTTGGCGATATTTGAGAGGTTTTTCGAAACGTAGGTGTTTTCATTACCTGTTTTTATTGCGATATCGAGGTTTTGTGCATTTCTAGACCTGTGTTAATGGAAACACAACTACTGACCGGCCTTTTTCTTTATACATAATGTATAGCAATAACTTTAGCTTTAGGAGAAGTTGAATCTTTCTTCTGTAGGAAAAAACCTAAATGATGGACGTTTATTTGCAAGTGTGGACATTTGTTTTTGTTTTTGACTGTGAAGAGTGCATAATAAGTGTATAATCACTATAAAATGAAATGTGTCTTCGTAGCCTTATAATTCTTCTTTTATATATACATATAGCTAACAAGGGTCTTGCTTTAGAGAGTGTCGCCATCTTGCGCCGCCATGTTTGTTACGGCAGCCTGAAGGGAAAATCCAGCCAGTCAGAGAGCGCGTTTCAAGAGTTTCACGTTCATAAATAAACCAACGAAAAAGAAGGAGGAGGAGGAAACAGCAGACGTGTGGTAAAATGGTTTAGATCTTCACCTCATCGCTCCACGCTCCTGAAATACTCCCAGTCGTCACAGTCCTAGAATCTGAACGCTAGATGTCATAGTTTTCCCCCCATTTTACAGACTGGACCTTTAAACAAACCCTGCTGTGCTGCTGCATGAATCTAATCATCATCACTGTGAAACGATGCCTCATCATGCAGAAGGTTTGGTTTGTGATGATGGTCTCAGGGGAACAAAAGGAAGCAAAACAAACCTGTCACAGGCAGAAACAACAGTGAAGTTGGTGAAGCTGAAGCTGCTGAAGCTGCTGAAGCTGAAGCTGTTGTTAGACCGAGGAGCCGATGTGGGCCGAGCTCTGGGCTCTGGGCTCTGAGTGTGGGTGGCCACCGGAAGGACGGATAAACAAAGACTGAGACGGAGCAGCAACATGAGGAGAACTCACAGCTCAGTGTGAGAACAAACACCTCCTCTCTCCCCCTCACTCCATCCCTAATGAGGCACAGGTGACTCTCAGGTCAGGTGCACCACGACATGAACTTTATAACTGATCTGAACTACTACTAGTCTTTGCTCTAACTGAGAAGCACAGACACAAAGGGCTCCTATTCAAGTCTGGTCTCTCCTCCTCTGTGTCTCTAACCCTCCTCTCCTCCATGTGCATCATTTGTTTCCAACAACGAAGCCGGTGAGAAATTAATCCATGGAGCGGTGGATAACGTTATCTATCATCTACCATGTTACCATGTGTATGTTTTCAGCCAAGAGACGCTAGGTGGAAGGCAGAGAGTCTCCATTCTCCCTGGAACCAGTTACAAGTCATTGATTTAACCAGAACTAGGACTCTGGAGCTAGAGCTAAGGGACACATGGAGCAGAGTTAAGGTGGAAATCCAGCATACCTTCCCCCTTAAAAACCCCGGCAAATTTACTGGTTGCACGTGTGCAAGTAGATGAAATATTTACTTACGCCGTCTCAACTTTTAGGGGTAAAAAGCCTCCATTTAGGAGCAGTCTGGAGCCATGAAACAGAATCACACAGTGGAAAACATCACTGTTTTCAATATTAATTAAAATTTCCAACCAAAAGGTGCTTCACATTTCCTATCTCCAGCTTCTAATGAGGCCAACATCTTCACTGTCAATGCAGGACAAATGACAGATATTAACGACAGAATTCAAGTGTGACAGTGAGTCAATGAACAACACCCAGAACATCAACGTCAGAAACAACTTCCACAACAAAAACCTGCAGAGAGGAATTTCCTGATTCTTTCAGACAAGTGACACATCTGTACGTCACATCTTTAGAGAATAAAAGGAGATTAATCAATAATCAAAGTGAAAATAGTCATAAGCAGCTTAAGCTACAGACAATAATAGGATAGGAAGTCTGATGTCCATTCAAGCACCTGAACCTCTCTCTACAACATCAACACAAAGTCTGGTGCTGATTGTAGAAACAACATCACAACAACCACAACATCACAGCATCAAAACAAACAGAGGATGCATCACGTGCTGCTGGATCACACTCTGGGTACATGAAGCCTCCTCTTGGAGCTGCAGCGTTCACATCTGTACAGAGATCAATCAACATCTGTGTCTCTACTGAACAACGTGCATGTGATCATGGGTTTAAGACTAAAACTGACAGAGCTCATGTTATGCTGATTGTGACCCTGGTATCAGACTGAAACTCAAAAATATCATGATGTCATCATCCTCCATTTCTGTAAATAACCTGATGCTTCTTCTCTCAGTGTTATTCCCTCTTTATATAGAATAATAAATCATATCCCCATGATGTCAGCTGCATCATCGCTGCTGCTTGACTCAGTATCTTCACTAGTTGTTGTTATATCTGGAATGGTTGTTTAATTTCAATGTGTTTAAGACTGCTAGGTTTATTTCCAAAACCTGGAAAAGAAGACAGATCATTTTAACTATCTAAATGAACTGAAGCTTGGTGCTGTTTTCCTTTCTTTTTCTTTTTAGATAATGGTTTTTTGAAGCCTAAAGATGATGTGATTGCTCCTGAGGATCTGGCTGTTTTAACTGTATTTTCGTTTCGATATGATGATGACGTACTCTGGTGCTGGTTTGTTGTCGTGGTGTCTCGTAAGGCCATGCGGGCTGGGCATACGGTGTATGTATGCACGACACGATAATAACATCCAATTCATTCATTCATTCATTCATATATCCTCCTCCTTCAGCTCTACGCGTTATAATAATGCGTTTAATAACACGTACTGTATATAAATCTCACTAACGCATCCGCCAGCTGAAGGCCGTAATTGCAGGTGGTCCGTGTTTATGGGATGGGGCTGGTACTATCCTCCTCCTCCGCGGCAGCAGCAGCAGCAGCAGCAGCAGCAGGAGCAGGCCCACACAGCAGCCGCCCTCTGTGGATGCTGATGTTGATTCTCCCCCGGAGCTCCGAGTGCTCACACACCCCAACAACGGTTAGCTACACACGGCTAACGCTACACACACACACACAACACACACACAGCCGCTGATAATAATAAAGGGTTGTTTTTTAAAGGAAGGAGGAAACTAGAGGGGGATAAAAACGAACAACGGCAGCCGCCCACCTCGGCCGCTGCATGACGGGATGTCAATCACCGTGGTAACAGCGGAACCAGGCCGCTGTGACGTCAGATTATCGTCGTTAGCAAGGCAGCTTCTTTAGCCGCGGAGCTAACGTTAACGCAGCCGTTAGCAGCTTTAGCCCAACAGCCAACCTACGACAACACAAAACAACACGCTGTGGTTTTTGTCGGTATTCCCTAGTAACACAACTGCCTCTCCTCCTCCGTCAAGACATTTTTTTTTTTTACCTCCAGCTCGGTGTCGGTCTGAGTCCAGCGGCGCTGACGGCGGTGGCCGCTGTCTTCACTTCGCTGGGCGACTCGGTAACGAACGGATCATTTGAGCCTCGTCTCGTCCGGCTCCAGTTGAACCGCAGCGCAGGAAAAAAACAAAACAAACCAACAAAAAAAACACCCGAACACAGAGTCTGACGGAGCTAACTCATATTTTCAGATAAAATGAGCATTGGCTTCTTGTACAGAGTCATTACAGTCACACACGGGGCTTCAGGCTACATGTTACCGTTGTTGAATCGATCCAAAACGATTCCCGAATCTGAATCGAACTGTCCGGTTCGTGTTCGTCGCTCCGCAGCTTCCCATGAAAACAAGAGTGATGAAGGCGCCGCCAGTCGAACACCGACTCATCGATCTGTTGTGTCGCACTCTCACTGTCGAAGGCAGAACAATCGAACCGCAGACAAGTAAATAATAAACATTGGTGGAGGGTTGTCATTATTATTTATAAAATAAATATATTTATAAGGTTTGTTTAGGATTATTATTACAAGATTTTACATTTAAAAAAACATAAAACTGTCGTTTTTATCCTGTCTTGTTCACACAATTTAAAAAAACTAGAAGGAACAACTTATGCTGCTGACTGTACTATTTTGTGCCGGGTTTTTTTGTAGTAGTGTGTGTGTTTTTTCTCTTTTACATTATATGAATAGGTGCTCTGACACCTTTCAGTTAATAATTGTAATGTATAATATGTGCTTGCAAACCAGCAGCTTCTTTCTTTCTTTCTTTCTTTCTTTCTTTCTTTCTTTCTTTCTTTCTTTGCAACAGTACTTCTGTGTAATCTTATTACTGTATGTTACAAATGTTTTATATATTTTTATGTGCTGGACCCCAGGAAGATTAGTTGTCTCCAAGGTGTCAACTGATGGGGATCCATATTAAACAATAAACAGCCTGTGGCAAAAGAAGCAGTAGCCTATCTACTGTACTTGGGGCCCTTCTCTTATGTTTCAGGTATAGCTACTGTTACAGTCTGAACTTTGGTTTCAATATCATTTTTTGTCCAAAGAAACGTGTGTTGTGAAGGTTTTATTTTTGTTCCTCCTTCATAAATCATCTCTCAACCTCTCAGATACAGTAGTTTGGGAACCATTACCAACTCCACCTCCAGCTCACACAGACGACACAGTGTTAATAATGTGATGAATCACTGGTCCAAAGAAGAAGCCTTACTTCTGCAGACATGTTTGTGTGTAGGTTGTTTCCACGACACTTTGGGGATTTACAGTGATAGTAGAGAGTGCACAGTGCAACTCAACTCACTTCCACTTCCCTTTTTCACTTCTTCCATCACAGTTTACTTTCTTCATCCCTTCTCCTTTTTTCCCCTCCCATTTGTGCACAGACCAGAAACCACTTTCTCATTTATAACTGTTTTATATTGGGTTCTAATGACTATTTACAGTCAGTTTTCCTAAATTGATTCATAATTTAGTTTATAAAAGCTCAGGAAGAATGATCATATTTCCAAGAGCTGAGCACTTTTAAACTGTTCTTTTTGTCAAAATGATTGCATCTACTGTCATTCAAATTTAGTAAAAGAAACTATTCCTTTGTTTTGAGGAAAACCAATGAAATGTTAAGCATTTTTAGATGTTTTGTTTGGTAAATCCTAATTGGTAAAGTGAATTATAACTGCAGCTGTCAGAACATGTTTTCATTTTGGAGTTGAAAAGATTTAAATGCTGCACATTTATTGTGATTTTTTACTTTTAATGGTCCCGATTGTTCTCCTGGATATGAAATAAAAAGAGGCGGAGCCAGGCTGCATATGTATTTGGTTTTTATTGAAGAAGAGAGATATGAATAGGTAGCCTGATTTAAGGCACCTTAAAAATGTACAACAAAAGCTGAACCATTTATTTATTCAGAATACAAAAATACACATCTCAGTGACTCCAAATTGTAATAAATAGTTAACCATGCATTCTAACCATAAAAAGGCACAGAAAACAGTCACTTAGTAGTCATAAAAATGATCAACTACTTTACCAAAATCATCCAGATAGTAATACAGGTGACAACTGTAACATTATATTCCAAATGTGAAAACACAATACACATCATATCATTTAACCTTAGGCAATAAATATGCAAATATTGTTTATACCTACATATATATTCTTAAAAATTAAAACTGTGCCATTGTAAACGTAATGTAAACAAATGAAATTCACTTTTCTCCCATCACTTTTAGGAACCACATCGAAAGACGACGTGTCGACCTGTCTTTTAGAGATCCTTGCATGGGTTTCGTTGGTTTTTGAAAACCAGGCAGTTTGCAGCATTTATTTACAGACTACTGGAAAACACAGCGAGGGGAGAAAAGGTGTCAAACTTCCACTTTGTATGGAGAAAAAAAAGGTGTCAAAGTCTGGAGCCAAAAACACTGGAGATTTCACTGAACTCCCGACAAACAGACACTTTGTGGACACATGATGGGAAACGCACACATACACACACACACACACCGACAGAAAAGCTTCAAACATAGACGATGCAGATTTTCTGGCTTGCAAAAGGCCAAATAAGTCAATGATGAGTCTAGAATAGATCTGCTAAAAAAAAATCAAAAATCAAAAGGCAAAGCTGTGTGTGGGAGAATGAGGAAAATCTCTGTTTTTACTGTATAAATGAGCAGTTTAGAGTCGCTTCTTTATCTTTGGCTGTTGCAGGGAGAACTATTATAGTGCATACATGAAAACAAACTGAAAACAATGATATATTAACTCAACTGATTGTCCACATGAGCAAATGACTGAGGGACATGTGAAGAGAAGACGATATGCGATATGATTGGTCGCCCTCTGGTGGCACATCGGGGAGAAAGCATGAGTGTGAAAATCTGCGCGTCTTTTTAAAAAAATTTAACGCTCATTCTTCAGAGAAAAATGTCATTAAAAGTTCATTAGAGTTGAAATTAAACGGTGAAATTTGTTGGCAATAGTAAATATAGGCTACAATTGCAGATAAAGTAAAATATGCCACTGCTGTAAGTTAAGTAGCTACACACACTCAAACACACACACAGTGAGAACATACATGATTACAAATGAACACAACAGTCGTGTCTGCCCACTCTCCTCACTCGCTGACTGACACAGTCCCACTGAATCACCCTGGAAGCACAGAGGAGCAAAAAACTACAGACGAGTGAAACCACTGGAAGAAATCTGGAGTCGGTATAAGAAAAAAAGCAGTCTGTCCGTCTGCCGGTCTAAACTCTTTTAAAACCTAATCCTCAAATCTGGAGGAAGGAGGAGGAGGAGGAAGAGGGGGAGAAGAAGGAGAAAGGAGGAGGAACATGTACAAAACAACTCTTTCGAGGTTTTTTCCCCCCTCTTTTCTTAGAGAAACAACATCATGTCAGAAAGCTGCAGAGACAGTATCAAAACAAGGGATCAAATATTGCACCATCATTAGAATACAACAGCATCATCATCATCGTCATCGTCATGAACAAGAGATTAGAACCAAATCAACTATACACAATTGTTATGGTGTAATATACACAATCAAATGTGTAAGCTGTCGACAATGCATGCCATCATGTCAGCAAATCTACAAATGCATTTAGACTACAACACTTACAAACATTGTTTGCATACACTGGTATACTGTATATACAGTGCATATATATATATACACACATATATATGTATACATATACCACCTCAGCATCACATATAGAAATATAATATACCCTGTAATGCCACCAGTCTTAGAAGAAACTAACAAGTCAAAGTAGTGTCCTGTCCACGTCTCACTTGTGATTTGAAGGAAGAAGAAGCTGCACTTGAACGATGCTATGCAGGCTGCAGGCTGCAGGTCCACGCCTCTATCATATATATATAGAAACCAATATCTAACTGCTATTCTCATTAGTGTTAAATACTGTGTTAAACTGCCAAAAGTTTAAAAAGTTGAGGTGAACTGTTACTTTAAGTCTATGTAATGATATGAGGATCTGCACTTGCGTTAAAGCAAGAAGTTAAAAAAGTGCCTTTAAAGTAATTCCTTAATAAAAAATAAAATAAAAAAGAGTAAGTCAACATCCTACAGTTAAACTTTTCCTTTTCTGACTATAACACTAATCTTTTCTTCCCAGCTTAAAATGGATTTAAGACCTAAGACCTACTGGCCTATTAAATAATAATAAAGAGATTGATGATAGTGTTTTTTCTTTTTTTTCTTAGACATTCACTTTGGTACTGATTTTCACATCCACAGAGAACGTGTCAACTTACGGATATTAACTCCATATATTCATACCTCATCAACAGCTTTTTGTTTTTTGTTTTTTTGTCAAACTTCTTATGATGTCGTCTACCGATAATAATAAAGCACATTTTACACTAAAAATGACTGAAAATATGGCACTTGACATCATTATCATGCAAATAAAATAAATTAAAGCTAGAAAAACTAAAAAAAAAGCTCAGTTTAGACAAAAAAAAAAGAAAAAAGAAGATGCGTTCAGTAGTAACAAATGGCATCGTAATACTTAATTCATGTAAAACTTGTTCAAGTGTTATTTTATAGCACACACACACACACACACACACACAAAAATCAAGACACTAATCATGCAGTTAAACGTATCTAAAGTTGAGCAAGCATAGCATGCGACAGTTTCCCACTGCTCAGGTTTCCACCTCCACTACGTCATGGTGTGAGTTTGTCGTCTCACATCCCCACACGCACACACACACACACACACACACACACACACACACACACACACACACACACACACACACACACACACACACACACACACACACACACACACACACACACACACACCACCCACACTGCAAAAACTCAAAGTCTTTCCAAGAATATTTGTCTTATTTCTTGTCAAAATGTCTCATTTCTAGTCAAAACTAATCTCTTTCCACTTTAAATAAGACTCATCACCTAAACATTAACTTGTTTTTAGATCATTTTCACTTGTTTCAAACACATTTTCACTTGAAATAAGTAGAAAAATCTGCCAGTGAAAGCAAGTTTTTTGTGCTTGTAATAAGAAAGAAAAACTTGCTCCACTATCAGATTTTTCTACTTATTTCAAGTGAAAATAGACTTGAAATAAGTAAAAAGTGTCTAAAAACAAGCTGCTTTTTACGTATAACTATGTATAAATATACATATTTTAGATATAATGAGATTTGTTTTGACTAGAAAAGACATTTTGACTAGAAATAAGACAAATACTCTTGGTAAGTTTTTGCAGTGCAACTGAACCGAACCAAAACGCCCTCCCCCAAACACACACATACACACACACACTCATGGAAGTCCTGGTTTTGCTACGAGTTTAAAGTCGTCCCAACTCAGACGTGTCACCTGTCGACAGTGTGGTTAGTTAGTTGCATACCTGATTGTGTGCTAGGAATGGTTATTAACTTAGAAATGGCTTTGTTTTGTGTTTGTTTTTGTGGTTTTTTGTGAAGATCCATGACTTCCTTCCTGTCGCACTTCCCATCAACTCTCCTTCTCTCTCTTTCTTTCTCTTTTCACCGTCGTTTTGGCACCACAGCACAAAGAAAACACACCAAAGTTTCTTTTCTTGGTCACATCATCGTCACAAAGGGGCCGTCGTCTCAGCACAAGCAGAGGGACAAAAAAATCCAACTCTGTCGCCGTCGTCGTCGCCATCGTCGCCTGCGGTGCTCCCAAACCACTGGTCCTTTACACCGATGTAAGAAGGAGGAAGCTGCTTCCCGCTGCGGGCGTTAGAGGTCGACCATGGAGGCCTTGGCCAGGTCTTTAGTTCCCTGGAGAATTCTCTTCATATGACCCACTTTCGATATCCCCAGATCCTGAGGAGAAACCAGAGCGACACGTTAAAAACACACAGAGAGACAGAGAGGAGAGAGCAGCACTGACCTGATGGTGATGCATTCACATGACAACTCAGTGAACATCACGTTTAGTCATTTAAAGGAGAATTCCGGTCATTTTTGACCCCTAAATCGTTGTCCTGGTCACCCAGTGTTGGTTGGAGCAAAAAACGCGACTAAAATTGATGCAGGCAAACCAGAGTTACACCATGGCTACCCGGCGCTAGGGATAGTGGCAACGCTAACCTATGGGGGCAATTCTTTCAACCACAACAAACACTCAGAAAACAATCAGATATCTCTGGTACATGACTGGAATCCTTAGAGACACCACTGAACTCATATAGTGTAGAGTATAAACAGTATAAACTTTGTGTTTTTGCATGTAGCCAGTCACTCACCTCAGATAGCCGAACTCTGAAACATCCTGGAAAGAAATTACTATCCCATCACAGAGCGCCTGCTCTCCCCGCCACAGAAACTAACACTTTGTCCTTGTTGTGATGATTTTTTGGATATTTACAAAAATAAACAGTGGAGCAGTGCAGTGGTAATGTCCAAAATATCTCTGACCGTTTATTTTTTGTAAAGAAATCATCACAACAAGGACAAAGTGTTAGTTTCTGTGGCGGGGAGAGCAGGCGCTCTGTGATGGGATAGTAATGTCTTTCCAGGATGTTTCAGAGTTCGGCTATCTGAGGTGAGTGGCTACATGCAAAAACACAAAGTTAATAACGAACAACGATTTAGGGGTCAAAAATGGCCGGAATTCTCCTTTAATGTGGGGAGTCAAATCAGGCCAGTGCAGCTCCTCTGAATGTAAATGTGAGGTAATAAAACAAACTGATTCTCTGTTTGTTGTTTCTTCATACTGGTGCAGTGAGTCTCTTTGTGTGTGCGTGCGTGTGTGTGTGTGTGTGTGTGTGTGTGTGTGTGTGTGTGTGTGTGTGTGTTGTGTGTGTGTTGTGTTGGTCCACGACTTGTGTAACACACTGAAACATCTTAACAACTATTGGATGGATACAAATGTACAGATATATATGATGCAAAGGATGAATCCAAATGATCCCCTTTAGTTTTCCTCTCGTGCCACCATGACGATCATCATCATCATCATCATCATTAAATTCCAATTATACTGATGTGACTATTTTTATTGCTGTTTTTTAATTTTTATTTTTTTGTGATCACTTTGTGACCTTGTTTAGAGAAGAGAAACATACAGTATATAAAGATTTGTATTATCATATCTCTCATATATGTATATATATAGCCTATATATACACTGTTGCCCATAAAGTTGGAATAAAATATATTTAAGCAATAATATCACACTCAATTAATATTATTAATGTCTGCATATGGTTCAGACCTTGTCTATATCTTTTTATTATATGTTCACCTACTGTCTGAATGGACCGTACAGAGAGAATTATAATATGTCCCATCATCAGGGCCGTTGCTAGGAATTCTGGGCCCCCTTAAAGAATACTAAAGTGGGCCCCTCCCCCTAACTTTTCCAGTTTTTTTTCTTAGACTACGTATGTATTATCATTTTTTATTTAGCCTTCTTTGTTTTGATGCTAATGCAGCATTACACTGCAAAAACTCAAGTATCTTACCAAGAATATTTGTCTTATTTCTGGTCAAAATGTCATTTTTTGTCAAAACAAATCTCATTATACTTAAAATAAGACTCATCATATTAAAAGTAGCTTGTTTTTAGACATTCTTACTTCTTTCAAGCATATTTTCACTTGGAATAACTAGAAAAAATCTGATAGTGAAACAAGTTTTTCTTCCTTATTACAAACACAAAAAACATGTTTTCACTGGCAGATTTTTCTACTTATTTCAAGTGAAGATTTGTTTGAAACAAGTGAAAATGATGTAAAAACAAGTAAATTTTTAGGTTATGAGTCTTATTTTAAGTGGAAAGAGATTAGTTTTGACTAGAAATGAGACATTTGGACAAGAAATAAGACAAATATTCTTGGAAAGATGTTGAGTTTTTACAGTGTCCTATGAGTATCAGTCAGGGTCTTATGCAGAATACATCAGTCATACAAAGATTAGACTACTGGGGTTTTTATTGGCCCCACTGGGCGCTGGGCCCCTAGAATTATCATCACCTTTCTCCCCTATACAACGGCCCTGCCCATCATGCATTGTGCTTGAATAAAAACAGAGCTGAAATGACCTGAGAAGTGTTTACAAGTGTTTTTCATTAAGTCTTGTTTTGTTTGCGTCCAGTGGTTTTCTCTTCACTTCCTGTTGCAGCGATGGAAACATGTGACTCCTGGCCGTGTCACTGCGCTGTGACATCACCGGGGGGCGTGGCCTCAGGTGTGATGCTTCCTGTGGTTTTTAAAGGTAGGTAGGTGGGAGGATGACACGACGTTGCCGCGGTAACCCCGGGGACTGGGAACTGACTGTAGTGTCTAATAGAATAAGTGGTTAAAGAGGTTGAGGTGAGGTGTGGGGGGGATTTTCCGTTTGTGTCACCGCCACCGCCGCCGCCGCCACAAGGAAAACTGTGTAAAATGTTGAATCATGTGACGTTGGACCAGACCACAGACGTTCGTGTGGTCGTTCAGAAACATCTGGACATCTGGTTACTATAACGATGGGAACCTGAGGATGTAACGTTGGTCATCTGAAGCTGTTGAGTCAATAACTACAGATAAATGATCTGTCATAATTTATGAATGGAAAACTATAATTAATGGTTAATCACTCTACTACTAATGCTTTGTAAGTCAGTTATAAGACGATGTGGACGAGACTTTATGGCTCTTTGATTATGATATGTTTATAACGTGTAACAAACAGTTTACTCTCTTTAAAGGGATACTTCACCCAAAATCGATAATTCACCAATTGTCTACTCACCATCATGCCAAGGAAGGGGTTGGAGAACTTTCAGAGTTATGGCTGGCAACGGATTTTCATATAATGGCGGCAGATAGAGTTCACTTTTGAATCGTCCAAAACACACACTATGAAACATCCAGATACTGTACCTCCATACTGCTCGTCTGTACTGACCCAAGTGTCCTGAAGTTCTTCAAACCCTTCCTTGGCATGATGGTGAGTAGATGATTGGTGAATTATTGATTTTGGGTGAAGTATCCCTTTAACCCTCATTTTCCTGGTGTGTTGTTGGATCAACTTTTCTGGTTTTACTGCAGAAGATACAGATATCTGATATCTTCATATACACTGCCAGTTTGGACACAATGGTCTTTCTTTATTTTCATTACTTTCTACATTGTAGATTCAAACTGAAGACATTAAAACTATGAAGGAACTCATATGGAGTTATGTAGTAAACAAAACAAGTGTTAAAGAAAGCTGTTTTAGATTTTTATATTTTTCAAAGTATCCTCCGTTTGCTTTGATGGCAGCTCTTCACACACTTTAGATTCAGTCGTCAGCTTCATGAGGTCGAATCGTCACCTGGATGGTTTTTGTTCTCCGACAGTGTTGAAGGAGTTCCCAGAGGAGCTGAGACCTTGTTGCTGTTTTACCTTTTAGCATCTCAGTCGGGTTTAGGTCCGGTGACAGATAACACTTTTGTGTTTACTACAGAACCCCAGAGAGTTCCATGTCTTCAGTTTGAATTTACAATGTAGAGAGTGATAAAAATAAAGAAAACCCACTGAATCAGAAGGTGTGTCCACTGTCCAAACTTCTGACTGGCAGTGCAGGTAAATCGGAAATGGTATTAATATAAAGTTCTTGGTTTTTCACTTGTCTTTAGGATGAGTAACTGTTCTCCAGTCATCCAGGTGATCCAGCGGTTGTTCTGTGGTCCGTGTGCAAACACAGAAACTAAGTCGAGGCGTCATAGTGGGGCAGATAACTGTAATAATCCTTCATTTCTGGAAACAAGCACCAAAATTGGCAGACATAGGCTACTCCTTGGGGATTGCTCTTTTGATAAAACCCGTTAGCCACCTAAAAATTAAAGATGGTGGCCATTTTTCAAGATGGCCGCCATTGAATACACAGTAATATTGCATTTCGGAATACAATCGCAAAGACTTGTCCTCTTTGATCGTCATGAGCGATCTGTTCATCATAACTCTGCTTCTTCTTCTGGCTGCATCTTTCTTTCTCTTCTCTACTGGGCTTCACTCCCCTCTCCTCCTCCCCTCCTCCCCCTCTCCTCCCCCCTCCCCCCCTCAGCAGAGACAGTGTTAGTGGGTCACAGCGAGTCTCTTTCACAAAGCAACCACCAGACAGAAGAAGGAGAAGAAGCCAAGCAGAGCGATGCAGCGCAGCACGAGAGGAGGAGAGGACAGGAGGAAGACAGAGAGACAGAGAGACAGAGAGAGAGAGTGGGTTGGAGCAGAGGGTTCACACTGGAGGGTGACAGGTGTGTGAACAGGTGTGTGAACAGGTGTGTGAACAGGTGTGTGTGTGTGTGTGTGTGTGTGTTGTGTGTGTGTGTGTACCTTCAGGTCCCTCCTCTCCAGGTGCAGCAGCTCGGAGCCGCGGATGTCGTGTCGGGTGAAGGTGTCTCTGTACTCGCCCAGACTCAGCTGCTCCAGCCAGACGCCCACCTCCTCTGTGCCCCACCGCTCCACTACACACACACACCAGACACACAACACAACACACAACACACACACACATGGAGCAGAGCAGAGAGAGGCTCAGAGCGCCTCACAGGTATTCACACACACACACACACACACCATCGCTCTCTCTCTCTCGAGCTCCTGCACTGCAAAAACTCAAAATCTTTCCAAGAATATTTGTATAATTAAAGCAGATATCAGTGGAATGTTTTTGTTAATATAAGTCCTAAATAGTCCTATTTTCCGTCAGCAATCACTTACATGAAGTATTTCAGCCTAAACACGAGTCTCTCCGTCACTCTGCTCTGCTGTAACCCGAGGAGAAAATTTTCCTTGTGGGATACAAGTGTTATCCAATGAGGAGAGAGAACGGCATGAAGGGCTGTGTGTGCAGCCAAGGGATGCGCGTGAATGTGGTGACGTAGCACGAGGACCAATTGATGCCTGACAAGGGCGGGGGCTGCTAACTCATGGTGCGTTCAAAGAAACTCGTACTTTGTGTTTTTCCTTCCTGTGAAGTCATACCAGTTCGATCTGGTACGAGTTCACGGGTCGGAAGTTACGAGTGGCCGTTATAGGGAACTTTCACAGACAACAGGATGGTAAAAACACGAGCTACGGGTTACCTGGAACGCTACCAAGTCGTAGTTGTGACTTGAAGCTGTAACTTACGGTTTCAAAAGCCTGCCTTGAACGCAGCATTAGCCGAAACGGCCGTGAAGCTGATATCTGCTTTAAATGATAATGTTTCATTTCTGGTCAAAACTAATCTCTTTCCACTTAAAATAAGACTCATCACCTAAAAATCAACTTGTTTTTAGATAATTTTCACTTGTTTCAAACTAATTTTCACTTGAAATAAGTAGAAAAATCTGCCAATGAAAGCAAGTTTTTTGTGCTTGTAATAAGAAAGAAAAACTTGCTCCACTATCAGATTTTTCTACTTATTTCAAGTGAAAATCTGCTTGAAATAAGCAAAAAGTGTCTAAAAACAAGCTACTTTTTAATGTGATGAGTCTTATTTTAAGTATAATGAGATTTGTTTTGACTAGAAATAAGACAAATACTTTTGGTAAGATTTTGAGTTTTTGCAGTGTGGACATGTCGTCACACAAATTGTGAATTGTGGTAAATCACTGAAGGAAAAGATGAAGGAGAAATAAATAAATAACAAAAGGGAAGGAAGAGAATAGGGAGAGCGGAGGTGGCGGCAGCTGCTGGCGAAGGAGGAAGAGGAGGAGGAGGAAGGAAGAGTGTGGTGAGAACATGGCCGACGGCGTTTCCAGGACGACTGGAGGAAGAAGAGGAGGAAGAGGAGGAGGAAGAGGGGGAGCATGCATATATACTGTGTACATACTGAACTACGGTGGACTCAGATCAGAAACACACAGAGAAAAGTGGGAGCAGGTGAAGGGAGGCGGGAAAATACAGCAGGAACCAGCCGGCAACGAGAGGAGGAAGAGCTTCACTGTCTCCTGATCTGACTCTGGTTCACTTCTCTCTGCTGCTGCTGCTGTTAATATTTTAAAAAGTTTGTCTAACTAACTAATTAATTAACAGACTGATTATTATTAAAGTGTTCATGTTGTTTCCTCGCTGCAGCCTCGTTCCTCTCCTGAGTTTGTGCCGTGACTTCGTCTGAAGTGGCGGCTGAGAGCAGGATGGATGGATGGATGGATGGATGGATGGATGATGGATGGATGGAGCGGACGAGGGTGTGTGTGTGTGTGTGTGTGTGTGTGCGCAAGGTGAGGTGATGCATCTTCATCGTCATCATCTTTATGAGTTGTACAGTATCAGTGGTTAAGTAACATCGGGTCTTAATCGCTCTGAAATGTTAAAATTATTCGATTTAATGCTACCGTCCTTTCAAAATAAAATCAGGAACAAAAGCTACACGATTGGTTCCTGCTTTTATTTTGAAAGGATGGCAGCATTAAATCAAAAAGCTACACGATTGAGCTTTTTGATTTAACGCTACCATCCTTTCAAAATAAAAGCAGGAACCAATCGTGTAGCTTTTTGATCTCATGCTACCATCCTTCAAAATAAAAGCATGAACCAATCATGTAGCTTTTTGATTTAATGCTACCATCCTTTCAAAATAAAAGCAGGAACCAATCCTGTAGCTTTTTGATCTCATGCTACCATCCTTTCAAAATAAAAGCAGGAACCAATCATGTAGCTTTTTGATTTAATGCTACCATCCTTTCAAAATAAAAGCAGGAACCAATCCTGTAGCGTTTTGATTTAATGCTACCGTCCTTTCAAAATAAAAGCAGGAACCAATCCTGTAGCGTTTTGATTTAATGCTACCACCCTTTCAAAATAAAAGCAGGAACCAATCGTGTCGCTTTTTGATCTAATGCTACCATCCTTTCAAAATAAAAGCAGGAACCAATCGTGTAGCTTTTTGATTCAATGCTACCATCCTTTCAAAGTAAAAGCAGGAACCAATCCTGTAGCGTTTTGATGTAATGCTACCATCCTTTCAAAATAAAAGCAGGAACCAATCGTGTAGCTTTTTGATTTAATGCTACCATCCTTTCAAAATAAAAGCAGGAACCAATCGTGTAGCTTTTTGATTCAATGCTACCATCCTTTCAAAATAAAAGCAGGAACCAATCGTGTATCTTTTTGATTTAATGCTGCCGTCCTTTCAAAATAAAAGCAGGAACCAGTCCTGTAGCTTTTTGATTTAATGCTACCGTCCTTTCAAAATAAAAGCAGGAACCAATCGTGTAGCTTTTTGATTTAATGCTACCATCCTTTCAAAATAAAAGCAGGAACCAGTCATGTAGCTTTTTGATTTAATGCTGCTATCCTTTCAAAATAAAAGCAGGAACCAATCGCGTAGCTTTTTGATTTAATGCTACCATCCTTTCAAAATAAAAGCAGGAACCAATCGTGTAGCTTTTTGATTTAATGCTGCTATCCTTTCAAAATAAAAGCAGGAACCAGTCGTGTAGCTTTTTGATTTAATGCTAACATCCTTTCAAACTAAAAGCAGGAACCAATCGTGTCGCTTTTTGATCTAACGCTACCATCCTTTCAAAATAAAAGCAGGAACCAGTCGTGTAGCTTTTCGATTTAAATGCTACCATCCTTTCAAAATAAAAGCAGGAACCAATCGTGTCGCTTTTTGATCTAACGCTACCATCCTTTCAAAATAAAAGCAGGAACCAATCCTGTAGCTTTTTTGGTTTAATGCTACCATCCTTTCAAAATAAAAGCAGGAACCAATCATGTAGCTTTTTGATTTAACGCTGCCATCCTTTCAAAATAAAAGCAGGAACCAATCGTGTAGCTTTTTGATTTAACGGTACCATCCTTTTAAAATAAAAGCAGGAACCAATCGTGTAGCTTTTTGATTTACTGTAATGCTACCATCCTTTCAAAATAAAAGCAGGAACCAATCGTGTAGCTTTTTGATTTACTGTAATGCTACCATCCTTTCAAAATAAAAGCAGGAACCAGTCATGTAGCCTTTTCATTTAACGCTAACATCCTTTCAAAATAAAAGCAGGAACCAATCGTGTAGCTTTTTGATTTAACGCTGCCATCCTTTCAAAATAAAAGCAGGAACCAATCATGTAGCTTTTTGATTTAACGCTACCGTCCTTTCAAAATAAAAGCAGGAACCAATCGTGTAGCTTTTTGATCTAATGCTACCATCCTTTCAAAATAAAAGCAGGAACCAATCGTGTAGCTATACGGCTGTCAGTCACAATCATGAAAGTTTGGTTGACGATCATAATTTGCTGCACAAATAATTTCGATTAACGATTTAATTGTCCTTTTTCTGATCATTTGATGACACTATTAATTAAAGTAACAGCCTAAATATAATTTAATAATACCACATGCACCTTATGAGGAAGAGGGAAAAGCTAAATCCGTGATGCCAACGTCAATAGATGCTTGTTGAATATTACTGTAGAAATTAAACAGTTTGTGGCTCCATTCGTGTGTCATTAAACCACAGAAGACGAAGAACAAGGGGGCGCGATGTGATGATGTCATTAAAAGCTCAAACGGTGGAGACAGAGATGGACATATAAGACATTTCTGTTGAGTTTCATCCAGATGAATGGAAACCATGGGAACCAGTATGCATTAAGTGACTGCGGTGATGTATAATAACTGTGTCAGTGTGAGTGAGTGTGGACGGCGTCGTCTCTCTGTGACCGTACGTCCCGTCTGTCTGTCCCCGTGGCCCCTACCTGACTGCGGACTGGTCTTCTTGGCCGCCTTCTCCTTCTTGAACTTGGGGACAATGCGGAACATGCTGCTGCGACTGTTCCTCTTGCCGTAACCCAGAGAGTGGTCCTGGTACATAAGCACAGTCAACCTATAGCTTTTTCATGTAGCGACTCAGCTCTCTGCTTTCCTGGAGCCAACCACAGACACAGTGTGGGTGTGTGTGTGTGTGTGTGTGTGTGTGTGTGTGTGGCCCCACAAAGGCAACACGCAAAAACATCTAATTACACTCTATAACAGTGGTTCTCAAAGTGGGGGTCTGGGTCCCAACGTTTTTTTTTCCAGAATGATTACATTTTTTCCAGAAATTCTTGAAATTTTTCCAAAAATTCATGTTCATTCACAATTCAGTTTAATTTGGTTTTTCTCAGTAGCTTCCTTCTCATTTTTCATTGGATTTCATCTGATTTAGTGGATTTAATGACCCATAATAACCCAAATACTTAGATGTAATGTATTGTTTAAATATCCATAGAAACAAGCACAGAAACATTGACTGACTGTGACTAAAAATTAAAGTGAAGTAATTTTCAATAAACAAACTAAAACTGATAAAGAAGCTGAGACAGACACAGACTGAGTTTGTTCTATATATATACTGTATATATATGAATAATAAGACTTAAAATGAACCCTGAGCCCTTTTCTCTTTGTGTTTTAACTTGAGTCTCTGCTGTAGTTACCTACTGCTGCAAATGTGACTGTTTTTAAATCCAGGTTGTGCTTATGGTTGAGTTCAATAATAATAAATAATGCTAATTTATATAATTATTATGATCTTGTTTTGTGGTGTACATCGGTCTAGCCTCTTGTTTTCTGTCACTTTCCTGTTTATTTTGTTTTCACTATTTTCTTCTAAACTCTTGTTTTTAACGTGTCTGATTTCTTTGTATCACTGATTGTTGTTTTTACGTAAAGCTCACCGAGTTGCCTTTGTGGGGCAGCAGTGTCAGTGTTGGTGTGTGTGTGTGTATGTGTCTGTGTGTGTGTAAATGTGTATATGTGTGTGTGTGTTGAGGCTGCTTACCTCCTCGTCGTTGGGCTGCAGGATGTGGTAGAGCCACGGGATCTCTCCCAGTTTAGCCAGTTCCAGCTCCACACTCTGCAGAGCGCCGGACAGCAAATCCTCCTCCGGGGGGTCCAGTTGCTACGGAGACGGGACGAAACAACACACACACAGTGTTATTATATAATATGAGTAGAAGTATTAGAGTCATTAAGACCAGAGAAGTGAGAGGAACTGACAAGAGAGACTCTTCCCAGCAGCAGAGACTCGGTCTCGTTGTACAGAGCCTTGACGGTGCTCGCCACCTCGATCGCCGTGTTCCTGGTCAGATTCTGGAAACAAGATGACAACAAGAACAACTCAGTAAAATCTCACACTACAATGACGCTGTTACTGTTACTGACAATAAGATGCACCGTTATATATACACATCAGCTGGTCGGAGAAAAGCTGTTTATCTGGAATTAACCAACTCACACAGGCTCTGCAATGCTTGCACTGTATCACTCCGCCTCGTGATACAGCGCGTCGCGAAGCCTGTCTGTGTGGAGGGATACTACTGAGTGAGTTGGTTAGTTCCAGATAAACGGGAGTTTAGGGGGCGATTCCAAAAAAATGTGACATATTTGAGCATTTTATTTAAAAAGTAAGGCAAAAGTTACTTTTTCTGGTAATTAGTTACTTTTATAATGTAGTAACTCAGTTACTTTTTGAGGAGAAGTAACAAGTAACTATAACTAATTACTTTTTTAAAGTAACGTGCCCAACAGTTGAACAGCCACCTGCTTTGCTAACAACATACTATCATTGTGCTTCTTTATATTTCTTGCACTGCACTTCTGCAGTGGAAGGGAGCTGCTAAACAGTGTTTCATTTCATTATGACAATAAAACTCTATTCTATTCTATTTTATTCTACTGTGGGTCATTTGTGCTGTGACATTATTATCTTTTAATGGTAGAAATATCACAGCTCCCTTGTGTGCAGCATCTTTAACTTAAATCTCTGCTTTAGTGACCTCTAGTGGCAGGTTAGTAAGTGATTTCTTTACTTTTTAATAAGATTTGAGGAATGGATTCAAACTAAACCTGCAGCTTCTCTGGTGTTTGATTACAGATCCAACATTAAGAAACTCTTGATCTTCGGCTGCTCACCTCTGGGAACTTGGGGTGTGTCTTGTTGATGGCGTGGGACGCAGCGTTGACAGCGTGAGCCAGCTCCTGCTCCAGAAGCCCGTTGGTCTTTGCAGCCTCACATATCCTGTCATCACACACACACAGCTCATGTCAGATCAGAAGACATGGTTGATATTAAACCTCCTTCACACACACACACACCACTTCATCATGATGTTCACCTGGTGATGAGCTCCTCTGCTGCTCGGGCGCACATCTGCACCATCCCCGCCTCCTCCTCCGTGGCCAGGTCCACCGACTGCTGCGGGTAGAGGTGAGGCCGCAGAGGAGCCTTGTCGTACTTCAGCTTGTCCTCCCACGACTTCAACGTGTTCTCAAACGCCTGCAGAGGAAAATGAGGTAATGCCATGTTTAAACAGATCTACACTGCAAAAACTCAAAATCTCTCCAAGAATATTTGTCTTATTTCTTGTCAAAATGTCTCATTTCTAGTCAAAACTAAACTCTTTCCACTTAAAATAAGACTCATCACCTACAAATTAACTTGTTTTTAGATCATTTCACTTGTTTCAAACTAATTTTCACTTGAAATAAGTAGAAAAATCTTCCAGTGAAATGAAGTTTTTTGTGCTTGTAATAAGGAAGAAAAACTTGCTCCACTATCAGATTTTTCTACTTATTTCAAGTGAAAATAGACTTGAAATAAGTAAAAAGTGTCTAAAAACAAGCTACTTTTTATTTGATGAGTCCTATTTTAAGTATAATGAGATTTGTTTTGACTAGAAATTACATTTTGACTAGAAATAAGACAAATATTCTTGGTAAGAGTTTGAGTTTTTGCAGTCTTCTACCAGAGGATCTCCTCTCCCACCACCTCTACTCCCCGTGTGGAGTCTCACCCGGTCTCTGGTCAACATCTGGGCTCGGTTCTTGTGCTGGATCTTGATGACCCCCGGTGGCTGAATCCAGGCCTCTCCGTCCACCTGGATGGGAACGCCCTCATCGCCCAGGATGGTGATCTTCACCGTCCGACACTGGGTCGGGACAAGAAACAACAGATTAAACCCACAGATACACTCATGTGTGTGTTTTTTTTACTTATTGTATAGGGGTGATTCTTCAATTAGGGCAGTTTTTCTGTTCTCAGGGTGAATTTTCAAGAAAAAATACATTTCAGAAAAAACAATAATTGTATTTTCTTTTGCATGTTGAAAATCCAAATATGCAAGAATTCCTATCTTCATAGTAAAGTAATAAAAAAAAAGTTAAATCATTAAAACTTCACTTTGCATTGTAACATAATAACTTTTTAAAAACACATTTCAAATTCATTTGGTTTGTATTTGGGGAATTAGAACATTTTTTATAGGTAAATATCGCTTATGTGGCTACTGAGTTATGTGAACCGGTCTAAAACTTAACTAACTTTTGCTCCAAAAAGTAAAAATTGTCACCATCTAAATTGTCATCAGCTAAGATCTTTGTTCCTGTCCACATCGGAAAGCTTTTGAGTTTAAAGAAGTTTATTTTTTAAAGATTTCAGAGATCAAAAGTGCTTGTAATCGAAGTAATGTAACCCATATATATACGGTGTTTGTTGTGTGTTCTGACCTGTGCGATGCGGTGGTGCTGCAGCTTGATGACTCTGGACACGGCCATCTGCATGCTGCCAAACACCGCCACCACCTCCAGGATCTTATCGTCAAACGACGGAGCGCAGAAGATCTGGACGACACAGAGTAGAGGCATTAAACTAAACCTGAACATACAGTATACAGCAGTTTCCCCAGTCTGACTGAATTATGACAAAAATGTTAATATATTGATATATGAACTCAATTAGATCTAAAGGAAATCCTGGGAGGAGCTCAGCAGTCAGCACACTGCAAAAACTCAAAATCTTTCCAAGAATATTAATCTTATTTCTTGTCAAAATGTCTCATTTCTAGTCAAAACTAATCTCTTTCCACTTTAAATAAGACTCATCACCTAAAAATTAAATTGTTTTTAGATCATTTTCACTTGTTTCAAACAAATTTTCACTTGAAATAAGTAGAAAAATCTGCCAGTGAAAGGAAGTTTTTTGTGCTTGTAATAAGAAAGAAAAACTTGCTCCACTATCAGATGTTTCTACTTATTTCAAATGAAAATAGACTTGAAATAAATAAAAAGTGTCTAAAAACAAGCTACTTTTTTTTATGTATATGTATAAATATACATATTTTAGGTATAATGAGATTTGTTTTGACTAGAAATAAGACAAATATTCTTGGTAAGATTTTGAGTTTTTGCAGTGCATTAGTCATTTAAACACAAAACATCAATTATTCTTCAGTCGTCCTGTACAGCCACTGTGACGGGGGAGGGGGAGGGGGATCTCTGACCCTCAGAGGAGACTTTTCCTCTCCTGTCAGCTCAGTTTAGTCGGCGCCTGAGAGAGAAATGCATCGTTTCTGAAAGAGGAGGCCGTCGCAACAAGTGTCGGTATCGACTCTCTCTGCCCCCAGAAAACAAAACAAAACAAAACAAAAAACTGCCAATGAAAAGGTCGAAGCAACGAAGAGTCAGCGGAAAAACAAGAGCTGGGATGAAACCATGAGGGGAAGATGATCTGATGTCTGTGTGTGTGTGTCTGTGTGTGTGTGTGTGTCATCAGGGGTTTTGACCACTAGAGGGAAACCTACACCAAGTTCTGGCAGGAAGAAGTTCTGCTGAATATTCGGCTTTTTATAGCGACAACATGTTGATCAGGAGACACAACGTTCCCTTTATTAGCAGGTTTGGTGGTGAAAATGTAAGATTAGACCCAACTGATGACTCTATGTGTGTGTCTGTCTGTGTGTGTGTGTGTGGTTGTGTGTGTGTAGCCTACTGTATGTGCGTGCTCTTGATGACTAAGTTTAACTCTGTGTCCTCTCTCTCTCTCTCTGCTTCGGTTTCCTCCTCTCCAGCAAAACACTTACATAACAGCAAATGCACATACTGTATGTGTGTGTGTGTGTGTGTGTGTGTGTGTGTGTGTGTGTGTGTGTGTGTGTGTGTGTGTGTGTCCAAGGGTAACCTCTGCAGGGGCTCACTGGGGGGGGTGTGCGTGCATGCATGTGTTTAAGTGTGTGTGTGCAAACTGACACTCTAATCCCTCAGCAGCTCTTGTGCTCCGAGCCTTAAACAAACAAGCACCAACATCTCTCTAACCCCCCCCCCCCCCCCCCCCCACACACACATCCCCCCCCGCCCCCCCCCTCTCCTCCAGGCTGACAGGGTCATGTTGTTAAACCAGGACCCAGGTCTTCACATAGTCCATAATAGACAGAGAGTGAATGAGGAACAGAAAGAGAGCAGAGTCCGGCCAGTTTCTGACATCAGCCTGAGGAGGAAACACCTCCCGTTTCCTTCAGAGAGTCGGAGTCTGAGTCGGGAACATCCCATCACTAGTGTTGTGCTAGTTACTTCATAAAAAAGTAACTCAGTTAGTAACTCAGTTACTTAAACCAAAAAGTAATGCGTGACTGAGAAAATAACTTTTTCGTTACTTTAATACGTTTTTCCAATGCTCCCAATAATAATAAAGGTTGATTCCCCTCTAGCCGTCGTTTCAGTTTGATGCTGATGAAAAAACACGTGTTTTTATCTGTACAATTTTACCATCATCATCATGCTGCATGATACATCTGACGGAAAGTAAATTCACTCGTCTCGAGTGGCGATTTCTTTTCGATGGATCAGCTGTGTTTACCGTTTCAGGCGTCAATAATTTGAGTCTGTCTGTCGAACTCCAACCGCTGCTGCTCAGGTGGAGTGGGTGCTTGTGTGTGCTCGCTGTGACTCTCGGTGTCGGATGCTGCGTTAGCTAACGTTACCTTACAGTAGCTCTGCCATCATGCCCTGACCTGACCTGTCCAGTCTAGAGCGATGTGTCGTTGTAAAACCTCCCCAAGAGGAACGGAGTAACGCAGCGTTTAGTAACGGAAGCGGAGTTACTGAATTTAAAAAAACAACGCGTTACATTATTAGTTACTGAATAAAGTAACAGTGTTACTAATAACGCGTTACTACCCAACACTGCCCATCACACACAGTTCAGTGTGAACAGTTCTCTGGTCACTCACGTCGTCCTCCTTGGTGCCGCCCCAGAAGTTGGTCCCGCCGGCATAGCTGGGAATGTTCAACACGGCGATGCCCTGCAGGCTGGGCAGAGGGATGTACTGACCGTCACACTGGGAGACAAGGAGACAAGACAAGAACCAGTCAGAGCTGCAGCTGCTGCTGCAGAGAGGGAGGGGGGGGGGGGGGGGGGGGGGGGGGGGGGGGGGAACATCCAACATCCAACACCTCCCTCTGCTCTGACCTTTAAGTTTAAGGTCAGATTGAATGAAGGCAAAAGTAAAGAAACAATTAAAGCTACAAGAACGATGATGATTTCTGATCCGATGATGATGAGCAGCTCAGAAATATCTTGTTTCTAAAGCATCAGATTTGTTAAGTTCCTCAGCGGCTGAAGTCTTGAAAGACAGCCGCAACAGCCCCTGAACATGTCAAATGGTGTAACCACAAAAGAATAATTAACATTCAATAGTTTATCCACCTACAGTGTATTTAAGTGTACTTAAACAAAAAACTTTCTTTTGAAAACATTAAATTGAAATAGATTTTTAGCTGTATTTCCATATTTAAATCTTAACGCATTGTGGCAACACTGAGCAGGATGTATCCCAAAAACAAAAACCTTTTTTTTTTCTAAATTATGTGACAAATTATGTAAAATTTGTCCAGAAACATGGTGTTGCATTGCAAAATTGGATTGCATTTATTCCAGATTTATTTTCCTGTATATAGTCAGATTCTTATGAAAAATAATACGACTTAAAATTTAGGTTGCATCACGTAATTCATATATAAATCCAAAATAATATCAAATATAAATAGGAATCCAACAGAGTGGAAACTAAAACCAGCTCTGCAATGGTTCAATGCAAAATGCATCCACATGCAACATTTTTAAAAAATCATTTAAAGCAGCTTAATGCTCTTTTAAATGACTTAAACTATAATAGTCTTAATATGTTTAAGTCTCTCTTCACTCGGGGCTTCTGGACCTGATGTGGTTTTATTCTGGTCGACATCTCTAACACCTCAACACATCTACACACCAACTGCTCGGCGGCTCCGTGTGCTTTAATCTTCATGATTTTAGAAAAGTGCTGCAGATGTTGAGCTTCAACTTCCAGCTGCAGATCAGAGTTTAGATCATCTCACCTCCAGCTGCACCTTCTGCTCCAGGTTCTTGTAGGTTCTCTGCAGCAGCTCCTTGGTGCCCAGGACACCGTACCACATCATGTTCTTGGTGCGACTCCTGCACAGGGAGGAACAGGAGGATGAGGATGAGAGAGACCGACGGAGGAGAGTGGAAACAAACTAACGGGTGAAACACAAAAACTCAGTGAGCTGAACAACTTCTACTCTCTTCTTGACACAACTTTCCACTGCTGCTCCTTTTCCACCAAACTGGTTCCAGACTGAGGAAGCACCAACTCACTGCCGGTCCAGAGCTAAGAACCGATGATGACGCACCAATGACGCGAGGGTCTGGGGGCGGGGCTACTGTCCTGACCAATCAGGAACAGCGAAAACAATGAACCGCCATTTTTAAATTGACAACGAGCGAGTGAGTGAGTTGCACCGACTGTAAAGAGAGAAATCCTGAAAACAAGCAGCAGCGGTGGAGCGAGCAGGAGACGCAGAGCTTCATCCAGGGTTCCTACAGCTTAAAGGAATAGTTCACCAAAAAATGAAATTCATGAATACTCCGGAGTAGTTTTTTATTCCTCAAAGTGCGTCTGGAGACCCGGGAGGCCGGTTCATAGTCCAACCAAAACTTTATATGAGAGTAATACTGTAGGGCCCGACACAAAAACCTCCATAAAACTACACAACAACCATTTAATATTCCTCCACACTGCTCGTCCACTGCAATCCAAGTGTCCTGAAGGGATATAGTCCAGAGTTCACTGGAAATAACCTCATTAAGGATTTTTTTTTATTTTACAGCCTAAACCGTCCTGTATTGAATTTGCCTGGGGCTCGCTCTCGCGTTCATGCGATGCACGCGGACGTGACCGGACTTGAGTCAATGACGTCGTTTCGAATAAGTTTAGTAAGATTTATGGACGTTTTTGTGTCGGGCCCTATTACTCTCATATAAAGTTTTGGTTGGACTAGGAACCGGCCTCCCGGGTCTCCAGATGCACTTTGAGGAATAAAAAACTACTCCAGTGTATTCATCAGCATGAGGGGGAGTCACTAATGACTGAATTTCATTTTTTGGTGAACTATTCCTTTAAGGCAAGTTCAATTCAAGACTTTTTTAATGCCACTTGAAATAAAAAAGCCCAACTTCACAATTAAACCCCTACACATCAATTACATACTGTAGGCTTAGGGACAATTTTACCAAGGTAAGTGGACACGTTAGCGCGCCGGTGGTCACGGTAACAGGTGACTGTTACTGTTATCGTGCGTCTGCCCTGACTCTGAAGTCAGGCCGTTCACCGCCACTGAAACGCTCGGTGGAATCACTGATTGAATGCACTGAGCTCTGTGTTTTACTCCAACTCGGCTCCTTGTTTGTGGAAAAACAAAGTGGTTCCTTGGAGGCAGCAGGCTGGAACCGGTTCAGCTGCAGCTCTAGAACCAGGTTCTTCTCGGTGGAAAAAAGAGGCGTCAGTCAGCGTGTCTGTTGCTGTTTGGCTGCAGAGGAGCCTGATGGGTGTGTGTGTGTGTGTGTGTGTGTGTGTCTCACCTGCATTTCTCTGGATGCTCCTCTCTCTTGTTGTTGAACTCCAGGGAGATTTTCGCGTCCAGGCCGATGCCAAAGTAGTTGTTCATCACACACTTCTCCATGTAGCCCTCTCTGTGGTGTTGTTGTTGTTGCACAAACACACACACAAACACAAAGTAAAGTGAGCTCACAAAGAAACAAACAAACCAACCAATCAGAGTGGAGCAGAGGGAGACAGATGTTACAGATGTTGCAGCTCTTACAGTGAGTCCAGGTCGGGGTCGATGAAGGGCGTGGCGCCGAAGGGGTCGATGTTCGCCAGCAGCATCTTACTAATGATGGAGCTGCCGGCGATGGAGGCGGCCAGACCCGCCCGCAAGCCTACACACACACACACACACACACACACACACACACACACACACACACACACACACACACACACACACACACACACACACACACACACACACACACACACACACACACACACACACACGGTTACGATAGTTGAGTCATCCTGTCACCCAAAGGAAAATCAGTTGTCCAGAAGCTTTGACATATTAAACCTTCAGTCTTGTTCGTGTGCAGCAGCAGCAGTGTAGTCTATGTGATGCTCAGTATACTCATTGAAAATGTATTAAAGGGATAGTTCAACATTTAGTCAGATTCTCCTCTCACCATAACCCCTATAGTCATAGCAGTAGGTTCAAAGCATCATGCACCGACAACTAAAGGTAAAGAACCTACTGCTATGACTATAGGGATTATGGTGATAGCCAAAATTTCCCAAAATGTTGAACTGTCCCTTTAATATTTCAGTATACCCACTACAAATTTAGTCTACCAGCAGGACTGAAATCAGACCCAACTGTAAAGACTTTTAAATCCAGGTTAAAAACATTTCTTTTCCCATGTGTCTATGGCTGAGCTCTTTTAAAGAACTTTAAATCTTAATCTTGGATTGTAAATCCTCTAATTGTTTTAATACAAATCAATATTTCATGCTGCAAACTCATATTTTATGCTCTATTTTAGTCTAGTTTTTATTTTTATTACATTTTTTTTTCAAGTTTTTTCTTTTATTCTTTTTTCTTGCTTTTAATTGCATGTTTAATGTTTTAATTTGTACTATTTTGGGTGTTATAATTTTTGTTTAATTGTTTTTTTTTTTTTTCATTTTCCAATTCTTCCAGTTAAATGTTGATTTTTCATGTTATAAAGCACATTGAGTTGCCCCTTGGTATGAAATGAACTATATAAATACAACAAAACAATTTAATTATAGTCTATGAAAAGTTTACCCACCTAAAAAACAGAATACCCCCTACAACAAATTAGACTACACCACTGTGTGTGTGTGTGTGTGTGTGTGTGTGTGTGTGTGTGTGTGTGTGTGTGTGTGTGTGTGTGTGTGTGTGTGTGTGTGTGTGTGTGTGTGTGTGTGTGTGTGTGTGTGTGTGTTTACCGGGGCAGATGATGCGTGTGTTGAGTACAGGCAGGTTCTCCTTGCTGGTGGTGAAGGGTGTGATGGTGAAGGAGCCGTAGGACTGAGTGCTGCGACTCACTCTCCGCTCCGTCGGAGAACACGGACTCTTCGCAGCTGCACACACACACACACACACACACACACACACACACACATGGAAAATTAACTTTTACATTTAAGCGTTTCAGGTTTGTTTAACACGACCTCTGACCCTGCAGTGCTGCTGTTGCCTTAGTGCGTTTATTTTTCTGAAGAAGCTTTTAATCTGAAAGGCTCATGGTCCGATGCTTGTTCTTCCTGCAGACGTTTAAAACAGGAAGTGACGGCCTTATCGGGAACCACGCAGGACAACACGGTCTGGACTGTGTGTGTGTGTGTGTTTTTTCCACCCACAGGGAGTCGAGTCCTCTCTAAAAGAAAACACACTGGACTGGCACACTGCAAAAACTCCAAATCTTTCCAAGAATATTTGTCTTATTTCTTGTCAAAATGTGTCATTTCTAGTCAAAACTAATCTCTTTCCACTTTAAATGAGACTCATCACCTAAAAATGAACTTGTTTTTAGATCATTTTTTACTTATTTCAAGTCTATTTTCACTTGAAATAAGTAGAAAAATCTGCCCGTGAAAGGAAGTTTTTTGTGCTTGTAATAAGAAACTTGCTCCACTATCAGATTTTTCTACATATTTCAAGTAGAAAATTTGCTTGAAAAAAGTAAAAAGTGTCTAAAAACAAGCTGCTTTTTAAATGTGATGAGTCCTATTTTAAGTATAATTAGATTTATTCTGACGAGAAATGACATTTTGACAAGAAATAAGACAAATATTCTTGGTAAGATTTTGAGTTTTTTCAGTGCAGATCTACAGACTGACAGGTTTCTAGAATAAATGAGTTGTCCACATCCTCAGAGTGTTTTCTGATTGGTGCATGTCCAGCTCAGGAAGGAGTGAGGAGGCAGCCAGAGGAAACAAGGAGAGGATACAGAACCGAGGGTTTGACTGATACCTCCTGCTCTTCCAGCGCTGAAAGATGTGTGGAAGGAAGGAAGCAGCCTCATGATAAACAGGAAGAACTTCTGCCCTGAAGACAATAACACATCCTGTGGTGCATTTACGCAGCAACACGCATGTGCATCATCCACATCCACACACAACAACCACCAAAAGGCACATGCAGATGCACATAAGACTTTACAGAGTTTCCACAGGTACCACCATCATTTACTGTATTATTAAAGAAGTTTTTCCGTTGCTCGGCCGCCGGGGGCCAGAGGTGGAGCATGACAGGAGAGAAGGGGCTTCTCCCTCCTACTACCACTAATCCTTGAGTTTATTTATGACAGGAAACATGATTTGCGTCAGCAGCACTTTTTTTTCTTTTTTTTCCATTAGCTGTGTGTCTGTCTGGTGTCTCTGTGCTGCAGCTGCAGAGAGCGCAGCGTCCACAAGGGGGCGACATTTAACTCACTTCACACTAGAATAATCAGGACTTTTCCTTATAATAACTTTGTTGTTCTTCTGGCTACAACGATGTTTGATTGGATATCTGTTCATCTAGCAGGAAGTGAGAGGAATGACAGTTGACAGAGTCGTGGGAATCAAACAGGTTGGACAGGTTGGACAGGTTGAAGGAACACATGAGGGTCCAGGAAGTGGAAGGTTTGAAACGCAGGATGGGAACAGGTCCGAGGTCGCGCCATGCACACACACACACATCTGGCATTAAAATGCACGCAGTGTACTTCCAGATGCATCCTGGGTTCGTTCACACCTGGACTTTAAGTGGATCACCTGACACAGATGTTACAGCAGCTGTGTGTCAGACAGAGCGACACACTGACCTCTGACCCTGCTGCAGCTTCGTGGCTCTGGTACCATGTAGTAACAGAAGGAAATGAAGCGGGTGAAGCTGTTTACATGCACCGGGAAAACTGATTATTGTGCAAAAAGCTCAAAGGAGAAGTTCTTCTCCACTTTCTACATCTTTCCAACTCATCTCCTCCTGTGCAGATCCTGGTTTTGTTTCTGAGAGTCACAGCGACGTCTTTTAATGTTTAGTAACGTCAGACATTAATAATCCACAACGCTTGTAGCTGCAGCTCAGTGGGAACTGGCAACCTGGATGCTGATGAAATGCTACTGAAGTTATGATAGGGAGGAGGAGCAGCAACAGGCCAAAACACACAATCAAAACATAAACATGATTTGCGTACTGCAATTAAAAAAAAAAAAAGGAAATATTCTGGCTGAACTATTGTTAGTGTTTAAAATGAACATGGTTCCTGACTCTCTGCTGACATACTGAGTGATTGCATGATTACTTGCCATACATTTCTTACATACAGCTCCTTTAAGTCGATCAGCTGACACCAGTGTTGGAGATTTTACTTTTAAAAACTTTACTTTTAATTAGTTATCTTTACTAGTTACTTTCCCCAAAAAGTAACTGAATCACTACATTATAAAGTAACTAATTACCAGGAAAAGTAAGTACTAAATGCTTAAAGCAGAAGTGAGTGATATATTTGTGTTAATATAAGTCTTAAATAGTTATATCTTCCGACAGCAATCACTTACATAGAGTGTTTGGACTGAAACACGGGTCTGTCAGTCACTCTGCTCTGCTCTGAGCCGAGGAGAAAACATTTATCGTATCCTACAGTTTTTATCCAATGAGGAGAGAGAACGGCATGCAGGGCTGTGTGTGCAGCCAAGGAACGCCGTGAATGTGGTGACGTAGCGACGAGGACTGTTATGGTGCGTTCAAGGAAACTCGTATTTTTCCGACCGTGAAGTGGTACCAGTTCGATCTGGTACGAGTTCACCGGTCGGAAGTTACGAGTGGCCGTTATAGTGACTTTCACAGGTAAAACAGGTCGGAAAAACACGAGTGGGTTGCCTGGAACGCTACAAAGTCGTAAGTTGTGACTTGAAGCTGTAATTTACGATTTCAAAAGCCTGCCTGGAACGCAGCATTAGCGAAAACGACTGGATCACTCACTTCTGCTTTAAATATGTCAGATTACTTGGACTCGCCCCCCTAACCCCCCTAACCTATAGCTGAGCTCTTTTTAAGAATTTTAAACTTTATCTATTTTCTTTTCTCTCTCTCTTCTTTGCTCTTGCTTTTAACTCTATTTTTCTTTTCTTTTTTTATTGTTTTTTATGCTGTTCTTTTTAAATATGTTGTCTTCATATAAAGCACATTGAGTTGCCTTGGTATGAAATGAGCTATATAAATAAAGATGCCCTTCCTTAACCATAACCCTCTGTGCGGAGGAATACCGAGTGAGTTGGTTAGTTCCTGATAAACGGCTGATTTCCAACCAGTTCATCGACTGAAAGAAGAAAATAAAAAGTGTATATAACATCCTCCACTTAAAGGGACATTGTGTAACTTATCTATTTACGAAAATCGATTATTTCGTTCAAAAGTCTGTTTTTCATTAACCAGTATGAGGAGGAATGGAGCATTACACCGATGCTGCATTCACCTGCAGTCGGGCAGACGGCCGTCGGTAACAAACCAGATGTCATTTTAGTCACAGAAGTCCAGAGAAAGCCGGTAAAACAATACCACATCGCCATGACAACATATTGCCACGTGTATTGTTTTGCCTCGTGCTGACGGACCACTTGTTTACATAGAGGCTTGTTTATGCCGTTACCTGCAGCGGCTGTCGTCCGTCTGCCGTCTGCCCAATTTCAAGTGAATGCAGCATGAAAAATACGACTGAGTTGCTTGCGATATACAAGCGCAACGCTAGATGGGAGGAATTCCTACACAATGCACCTTTAAACAGGTGTATTATTATTTTGTAACTTTTTGGATGACTCGTTACTGAAAAAAGTAGTTCCCTTAGTAACGTCGTTATTCCCGTCCCAGCCTGACTGACACACAGTACAGATGTTATGTAATGCAGATGTTGGGGACTCACATGGCAGCGCCTCCAGCTCCTTGGTGTCCTCGTCCTTCTCGCTGTCCCTGTTCTCCTCCTCGCTGTCCTTCCTGAACTCCAGCGGCGACGGCAGCTCGGTGTCGTCCGTGTGCGCGTTCTGCTCGTCCACGGCGCGCTCCGCCTGCTCGATGATCTGCCGCACGGCTTTCTTCAGGCTGTTGGCTCGGAGCATCAGCTGCTCTCTGCTTCTGAACAGCTGGTGTGGCGACGCTGCTCCTCCTCCTCCTCCTCCTCCTCCTCCTCCTCCCTTCTCCGTCTCCTCCTCGTCCAGCTTCTCCGGCAGACTCTCCTCGCTGGCCTCCTCCTCCTCCTCCCCTTCGTCCTCCTCCTCCTCCTCCTGCTCCTCCTCCACGATGGGAGGCGTGGAGTGAGGCAGCGGAGGAAGGGACTGGCACTCTGCGTTCAGGGTCCCGAGGAGAGACTCCAGCTTCTCGTTGAGGATGGCACACTGAAGGAGGAGAGACACAAGAACAGGTTTATTAGTAGTAATAACTACGATTCTGAATCCATTCATAAACTTCAAAAAACGATTTTTTATTAAAGGGATAGTTCAACATTTTGGCAAATTGGCCCATTGCCATAATCCCTATAGTCATAGCAGTAGGTTCGTTACCTTTAATTGTCGGTGCAAGCTATTTTTAGAACGGCGGAGCAGAGCCGTGAGCTGCTCAGAGCTACACTACGGAGGCTCATGGGATTTCTTGGTTTCCCTCATCAAACTCATCAAATACACAATCCAACAACTCCACAACGCTCTGGTGGACAAGTTGTGACCTGCACATTCACCACGCTATGAGATAATAACACAACGTTACCAGACAGAGTTGTTTTAGAGGGAAATTCATGCAAAACCACTGATGCACGTTGCCTTCAGGGACAGTTTTTCATCAAGCAGTCTCTGTATTTCCCTCTAAAACAACTCTGTCTGGTAACGTTGTGTTATTATCTCATAGCGTGGTGAATGTGCAGGTCACAACTTGTCCACCAGAGCGTTGTGGAGTTTTAATGGAATCTGCACCAAAAAATCGTAAAAGCATCGAATCAGGAGAAAAGCATATCATCCCAACCCTACTAATTAACACTTCATTAACTTGGACTTGTCTTTGATTTGCACAGAGGACGATGGACGTTAAGTTGAGATCTTACTTTGAGAGACATGGTGTCACACTCGTCTGCGTTCTCGTAGGCTTTCCCCACTTTGGCAACAAAGTCCTTCACTGTTTCACACAGGATCCTTAAAAAAAACAAAACAAAACAGGAAGTAGATAGAACGTTAGAAAAGAGCAGCTCACTCAGAAGAAACTCTCGTGTTTAATAATTTAATCTCCTATTTTATTGGGTTTTATCTAATATATTATGCTGCTTAGACAGGGAGAGTAGGACCACTCCTGTTTCCTCGCCCTTTTTCAGGAAGCATCAAGCTACTTTTTTTTTAACATAAAATATAGTTATAATTCATCTATCACAGCTGCAGCCCTTTAAAAAAAGTCAGTTAATCCTTCATTCAGAGTCTTTATGACGTTTTCTTCTGTATTTCTCTCGCCTGGTCTCCTTGTGTATTAATCCTTGTTAAACCTCAACCCTGTGATGCACAATCAACTAACTGACTCCCTTTATTTCAGGACAACCTGGGCTTGCAGAATATTCACACTGTAGTGGTGTCATATGAATACAGAAAAAGATATATGATCTGAATCAGAAAGGAACAAAAAAATCACATATATTTGTTGGAATCACACAGAAAATTACTATTAACTTCTATTTAGACACTATAGAACTGTTCTTTGAGCTCTTGGGGATTAGGGGGAAAAGAATGAGGGCTATATTTAGACATTATTTATGGCATTTACGGCTGATTTCCCTGATAATCGTGATCATAAAAGGCAACAGAGAAACATCTGGGTGTAAATGAACTCTCTTTTATCCATCCTGTGATGGGGCAGGAGTCTCCTATTGGACACAGATGTTTGAGGCAGGACTACTCCACATCTGGCTGAGCTACAGACAAACCAGTGGACTCTTTGTAAAGGCCGAAGTGTCCCTTTCAATAACACTAGAATTACATCGCTATCATGCAGCGTTCTGCATTATGGAAGCGTATTGCATTCACTTAAATTATTTTTTTCACTGTTTTTCTGACTAATTTTTTCTCCTGTTTTTCAGGGTAATTTTTTTTCTGACTTAGCTATAGAGATTTCAAAATCCTGTGAGAAGCTCCGACTGATTTCAAAATAAAGGTGCTATAGATCAGACTGCTCTGATGTTTTCTGAGTGACACTCTCTGGGGTGGTGTTCTGTAATAACAGGTAGTTTCCTTTCAATATATATCTGAATTTACTGGGAACACACAAATAAGAAAAATGAGTGGGGTTTTCCTTTGAAAATCTACAATGAAAACTTGTGAAAATGGTGGATGGAAACACAACTTGTGTGTGCTGACTCACTTGGCGGAGGAGATGACCACAGAGTGCTGCTCGGAGTTGAGGATCTTTGTGAGGTGGGCAGCTACTGAGTCTTCATAGGCAGAAATGTGAACCTGCAAAAGAATACATGACAAAAATAAGTGTTTAAAAGTAGAGAAACAGTGTGTCACAGAAGAAACTAAGAACATTTCCTCCTTAAAGGGATACGCCAACATTTTTTTTCGTGTCTTCCCTCACTCCCGAGTCCATGACCAGCAGATAGACACCATCCTTTCGACTGTGCGTGCAGTAACAAGGGAGATAGAGCCGTATCGCCGTGATTAGCTTAGCTCAAACACTGGAAGTGTATGGGTAGTGTTAGCCTGCCTCCACCTAAAGTCATCAGAGAAACTCTTCAGCATCTCTAAACGGAAACCGTCTCAGAGCTGACAAAACTCTCCGGTAAGGCATCTTGAGCGGTCAAATGCCGGTAACGGGACGAGATCGGTCAAAATGGAGATAGCTGAGATATACATCATAGCTACTGGTTTGTGAAAATAAAATCTGGCCTATGAGGCGTGACATATTTGACCCAGTTTTCCCAGTATGATGTAAATTTCTCCAATTTGTGATCAACAAAAGCTGTTACACTGCAAAAACTCTAAATCTTACCAAGAATATTTGTCTCATTTCTAGTCAAAACAAATCTCATTATACCTAAAATATGTATATTTATACAAATACATACATAGTTATACATAAAAAGTAGCTTGTTTTTAGACACTTTTTACTTCTTTCAAGCATATTTTCACTTGAAATAAGTAGAAAAATCTGATAGTGGAGCAAGTTTTTCTTTCTTATTACAAGCACAAAAAACTTCCTTTCACTGGCAGATTTTTCTACTTATTTCAAGTGAAAATTAGTTTTAAACAAGTGAAAATGATCTAAAAACAAGTTAATTTTTAGGTGATGAGTCTTATTTTAAGTGGAAAGAGATTAGTTTTGACTAGAAATGAAACATTTTGACAAGAAATAAGACAAATATTCTTGGTAAGATTTTGAGTTTTTGCAGTGTATCTTTTCCATTGAAAGGATGCGGTGTCTATCTGCTGGTCATGGACTCGGGAGTGAGGCAATTGGACACGGAAAAAAATGTTGGCGTATCCCTTTAAACTGTTGTCGAACACAGAGTGAGTGTGTGTCTACCTGGCAGTCGTCGGCGCCCTCGGGCGTGGTGGGGCAGCTGTGTTTGGGCGGTATCTTGATCTCGTAGGTCATGATGCTCCAGCGGTCCAGCATCTTGGTGCTCGCCCGCTCCAGCTTCTCCAGGATCTGGGGCAGCTGGGTGTCGTCGTCGCACGACGGGCCCCAGCCCAGCACCCGCGCCAGGTCGTTGCCCGTTCCCAACGGCAACACGCCGAGCTGGCACTGAGGGGAGAGGCAGAGGAGGGGGGGGTTATTTGGCATCAGGGAATGTGTGTGTGTGTGTGTGTGTATAATGAGTGCATGTCCTTATGTAAGCTGGCTGCAGCACTGACCACACACATCACTCTCATGATGCCAACACACAGATTACATCTTGTCCCAGACTTCACCATCTAATGACATTAAAGGGATAGTTCAACATTTTGGCAAATTGGCCCATTGCCATAATCCCTATAGTCATAGCAGTAGGTTCGTTACCTTTAATTGTCGGTGCAAGCTATTTTTAGAACGGCGGAGCAGAGCCGTGAGCTGCTCAGAGCTACGCTACTGAGGCTCATTATGGGATTTCTTGGTAAATACAGAGACTGCTTGATGAAAAACTGTCCCTGAAGGCAACACGCATCAGTGATTTTGCATGAATTTCCCTCTAAAACAACTCTGTCTGGTAACGTTGTGTTATTATCTCATAGCGTGGTGAATGTGCAGGTCACAACTTGTCCACCAGAGCGTTGTGGAGTTGTTGGATTGTGTATTTGATGAGTTTGATGAGGGAAACCAAGAAATCCCATAATGAGCCTCCGTAGCGTAGCTCTGAGCAGCTCACGGCTCTGCTCCGCCGTTCTAAAAATAGCTTGCACCGACAATTAAAGGTAACGAACCTACTACTATGACTATAGGGATTTGTTTTTTTTGTTCCTTTATGACAATAAACTGAGTCTGTCTTTAGTTTGTAGACAAAACAAGACATTTGAGGACGTCATCTTGTCCTCAAACTGACATTTTTCAACATTTTATAACATTTTATTATTTTTTAACGAACCTACTGCTATGACTATAGGGATTATGGCAATGGGCGAATCTGACAGAATGTTGAACTATCCCTTTAAGCTTTTACAGGTTTTATTACAAAGTGTTTGAAATGCCCCATTGACCATTTACCTGTTTATGCAGGTTGAGTTTGTCGATCTCTGACAGGACCCAGCCCACGCTGCCGTCGCCGCCACACACCAGAATCCTGAAGTTGTCGAACTTCTGAAACAGGCGCAGACTGACACACACACACAAACACACACACACACCCACACACAGTTATCCTGAAGCTTATTACTGGATGTTTCTGTCTTTTTTGCATCTCTGCTTCACATTTTAACTGCTTGCACTGCAAAAACTCAAAATCTTACCAAGAATATTTGTCTTATTTCTAGTCAAAACAAATCTCATTATACCTAAAATATGTACACTGCTCAAAAAATAAAGGGAACACTTAAACAACACATTGTAACTCCAAGTATATCACAATCATGTGAAATCAACCTGGGATGATAATTTTGATTTACATTGATCATTTTTATGTTATTTTGTTCTCAACACACTCTACTATATATTGAATAACGATTTTAAACTGCAATATTTCATTAATTGAGATCTAAGATGTGTTGTTTAAGTGTTCCCTTTATTTTTTTGAGCAGTGTATATTTATACATATACAATTATACATACATAGTTGTACATAAAAAAGTAGCTTGTTTTTAGACACTTTTTACTTATTTCAAGTCTATTTTCATTTGAAATAAGTAGAAAAATCTGATAGTGGAGCAAAAAACCTGCTTTCACTGGCAGATTTTTCTACTTATTTCAAGTGAAAATTAGTTTGAAACAAGTGAAAATGATCTAAAAACAAGTTAATTTTTAGGTGATGAGTCTCATTTAAAGTGGAAAGAGATTAGTTTTGACTAGAAATGAGACATTTTGACAAGAAATAAGACAAATATTCTTAGAAAGAGTTTGAGTTCGGTGTGTTCCCTCACCCGAGGTGCGGCCCGCCATTCACCAGGTCGAACACCTGCGCCGGGTTGAGCAGCTGCTTGAAGCGCCGGAGGAACTTCACTCCCTGGTTGTCGCCGCTTTTGGAGTTGACGAAAACCAGGAGGGGGCTGGCACACGACGGGGGGCAGGTGGCCTTCCAGAAGCCTGGAGGAGACCGAGCAAGAAACATCAGGAACGGAGGAGAGTCTCAGAGTGAAAGACTGGGAATAAAACAGGATTAAATGGCGATCCGAATAAAACCGCGTCATGTAATTACATCGATTGGTACATTTTAATCCAAACCAGCAACAACTAACGGGATGTAGAGAGGTAGGAGAATTTAAAAACTGAGAATGGAATAAATAAATAAATAAAATAATGGTAATAATAATAAAAGAGAAAGAATAAAACAAACAAAACAAACCCAAATTTAAAAAAAAGAAAGAAAGAAAGGTGTTGCACCCTTGTATTATTTGATTATGTGTCCTCACCCTGTATTGCACTACATAAATACTCATATAAAAAAACTAAAGTAACGTTTGCAGCACATGATAGATATACTGTAGGTCCATTCTGATGTGTTTTTTTTTAGCTTTCTGCCTTTAATTGACAGAATAGTTGAGAGAGGCGTCAAAAAAACTGTAAAACAGTGAAGTTGGACATTTCAGATCAGAATGATTTTAATCAGATTGTAGAAAAAATGACAGATGTGAACGTGTCTGATGAAGCTGAATGAAGCTGCAGGATCACAGGTTGTGTGTGTGTGTGTGTGTGTGTGGTATGGGTTGAACTATCCCTTTATCGCTGTGGAACCAGTGGAACCAGTAACGGCTGCTGACGTCGTTAAACCACCTCGTCAAAGTGTCAGTGTGAGCGTGAGAGAGAGAAACCAGCACAGCAACAGCACACCAATTATATTATTATACAGTAGTTAGTATAGTATTATAGTTTTAACATTTACATTAGTTTTTATTTTCATTTAGATTTTCAGTTTGCTTTTTTATTTTTAGTTTAGTTTTAGTGAGTTCAATAAGTGATGAATCAGTTTTAGTTTAGTTTATATTTTGAAGGAATTGACTAGTTTTTATTTAGCCTTAGTCGTCCCATATTGATCTGTGGCATTTTCTTGCTGCAGCTTTACACGTCTCTAAGAAAACTACAACTAAGCTGATGTTATCTGACATTCACTTTATTTATGGTAAATGGTCTGTATTTATATAGCGCTTTACTATACCTGAAACGATACCCAAAGCGCTTTACAGTACATCACATTCACCCATTCACACACACATTCACACACTTATTTCATTTGAATTTTTATTTCAGTTTACGCAATTATTTTTTTCTAGTTTCAGTTTTAGTCTTAGTTTTAGTGATCTATAATAACCCTGCATGACACACACACATTTGTATATGCTACTATGAGGAAGTGCGATGCAACAAGAGATTTCACCACAATAATACCCCCCCCCCCCCCCCTCCTCCCTCCTCCCATCGTCATGACAGCTTTGTGCAGATCAGGGCTTTCCTCCCTGTATGAGCTGTTATCTCACTCTTCACCCTGCATCTCCTCCTCTTCTTCTTCCTCCTCCTGCTCTCTCATCTCCCTCGTCTTCCCTCTCTCCTCCTCCTCCTCCTCCTCCTCTTTCTCTCTCTGTGATGTTGTCAGTAAAGGATGGATAGAGCGAGGAGAGGGAGATGGAGGGGAGAGGAGGGGAGGGGGAGTCACGACGCTGCAGCACGTGCTCCACTCTGCCCCCCAGCCAATTACAACCAAACTCCCCCCTCCTCTTCTCCTCCTGGCACGTGAGGAGGAGGAGGAGGAGGAGGAGGAGGGAGTGAAGGGCAGAGAGAGAGAAAGAGGGATAAACAGAGAGATAGTCAGACAGACAAAGGGTGAATCTTCCTTTTTTATCTTCCCTTCTCTGTTTTTGTCTCATCCTCCTTTCATCTGGATTCCCCATCCTCCCTCTCTCTCTCTGTCTCTTATCCATCTACCAATTAGCCGATGCAGCTTTTCACAGACTCACTGTGTGCATATGTGTGCATATGTGTGCATATGTGTGTGTGTGTGTGTGTGTGTGTGTGTGTGTGTGTGTGTGTGTGTGTGTGTGTGTGTGTGTGCGCGCGTGTGCGCTGCAGTCACACTAATCCAATCACACCGTGCTGCTGATCTGAGTCTGTCTTGCAGCAGGTGCTGTGATCTCCATCCAGATAGAATCTAGAGTTTAAAGGACAATTCCGGGCAAATTCAAAACTCGAGGCTGTATGTTCCTAACATTTTAGGTCTAAAAGAAGGAATTTGAATATGATTTTCAGTTTAATTGCTCCTGTTTTGCGGTAGTTGTGTCTCTGTCCCCGCATCGCCACGGCGGTGATGAATGCACTGCAAAAACTCAAAATCTTTCCAAGAATATTTGTCTTATTTCTTGTCAAAATGTCTCAATTCTAGTCTAAACTAATCTCTTTCCACTTTAAATAAGACTCATCACCTAAAAATTAACTTGTTTTTAGATCATTTTCACTTGTTTCAAACTAATTTTCACTTGAAATAAGTAGAAAAATCTGCCAGTGAAAGCAAGTTTTTTGTGCTTGTAATAAGGAAGAAAAACTTGCTCCACTATCAGATTTTCTAAACTTATTTTATGTGAAAATCTGCTTGAAAGAAGTAAAAAACAAGCTTTTTAATGTGATGAGTCTTAGTTTAAGTATAATGAGATTAGTTTTGACTAGAAATAAGACAAATATTCTTGGAAAGATTTTGAGTTTTTGCAGTGTGGGAGCCGATTGAAGTTCTGCTGCTTAGGCTGTTTCCATCCCTCAAAGCCACAGACAGCGTCAGGTGGCGACTCAAACATGCAGCCAGAAGTTTATTTACTTCAAGCAAGCCGACATGTTTGTAAAACTAGATCTAATTCAAAGTCTGGCGGAGTCGAGACCCAAGTTGACGCTCGGTGTGTTCAGGTGCAGTGGGAAGCTCCCGTTCGGGTCATAAACACAGGAATATCAACTCTGGACTTGCTTGAAGTAAATAAACTTCTGGGTGCATGTTTGAGTCTCCATCTGACGCTGTCTGTGGCTTTGAGGGATGGAAACAGCCTAAGCAGCAGAACTTCAATCTGCTCCCATTCATCGCTGCCGTGGCGATGCGGGGACAGACACAACTACCGCAAAACAGGAAGAAAATAGGGAAAAAAAATTAGGAAAATACAGCTCCGAGTTGAATTTGCCCGGAATTGTCCTTTAATGTCTGCGCGCTCATGTGCATCCACTCTCACTTGCAGGCTGGGAGGCATCTAATTGCAATTCTTCTCACACACACCTACACACACACACACACGTACGTCTTGATCTGAGTTCTATTTTAAGCTCTCTGCTAAGGTGTGTGTACCGACCTGTCAGTTGAGGCTATTTATAAACCGCCTCGCTTTACAAGAAACAGACTACTTCCTGGAGCGCATACTGTACCACACGCTCTCTCTCTCTCTCTCTCTCTCTCTAACGCCGTTGTTATGACGAGCAGGAAGGCAGCCAATAGGAAGCTCTGGATGTGAACGCTCAGATCAATAAAAATGACGATGATGATCACAATATTAAATTCATAAATGCATTTCAGGACACTTTGGAGCTATGTATATCACCTTTTTTACTCTTTTATTCTTTTACTCTTTTACTCTTTTACTATGCTATTTATTGTGTGTTATTGTATTGTATTTTATGTGGTCTTATGCGTACTGTAAGTGGTGAAGCCAAAGACAAATTTCCACATTGTGGACAATAAAGATATTGAATTGAATTGAATGATGAAGATGTTTTTGGACGTTGCTGTGTCTCAGGATGAGGATTCAGACCTCGATGCTCATTCTATGTGCTCTCGACGTGCACTTTTGCAGTTTAAAGTAGTGCATCGTATCCATTGTATTGTTTTTATCATTTATGTTCCCTTTTTATTTTTTATTTTTTTTACAGCATTTGTTGTTGGGTTCTTGTGTTTCCTGTGTTGCTGTATCGCTTGGGCGCTTCCACCTCTTATGGTTTTATGGCATTTGTGACTTGTCTCTTCTATATCGTTTTGTGAAGCACTTGTGTTTTTAAAGGTGCTATATAAATTAAGTTATTATTATTATTATGCGTGTGTGTGTGTGTGTGTGTGTGTGTGCTCACCGTCTGAGTCGATGCTGTTGAGCGCCGTCGGGGGAATGATGGAGACTTTGCACTGACCCAGAGGACACTTCCTGGGGTACAGGTCCATACAGGCCGTGTGCACCTGGACAGCAGCAGCAGAGAGAAGAGAAACATTCACAATCCAACACTTTATTATTATATATATAATTTTTTTTTTACAATCCTGTCTGACAAATGATAAACACATTCACACACCACAGACCATAAAATACAGCCAAATAACTACTGAGGCCGTGCACTATTTGAAACAAAACCCATTATGACCATATATAGAGTTATGTTATTGGAAAAAATGATCCAAATGATCAGTGTCTCTGGTTTTACTATTTACAGGTGAGTTTGAGTAAAATGAACACTTTAGTTTTTATTCTATAAACGACATTTCTCCCAAATTTGAAATAAAAATATTGTAATTTAGAGCATTTATTTATTATTTTATACATAACATGAAAACTGGTCCAAAAAGAAAACAAGTTCATAGTCATTTTTAAACAACACAACACTCATTTTAACCCCAATTTTTAATCACAATAGAGTTTTTTTTTATTTTATAATCTTCATTAAATATTATTTGGTTCAGGTGATCAGTGAGATGAGCTTGTATTGGAATTCAATAAACACTTGAATCAACTGGCTGTCAAACATGTAGAGAAGCTCATTTATTCATTTTTTCCAGAGCTGCATACATGTCATGATATGAATATGAAATGTCGATACTAAAATTTGATTATCAACATATATAAAAAAGATGAATTTTCATATGACGTGCTTCCATATATGTGAACAGTATATATCTAAATTCATATGCATACACAATGGAGCCGATGTCTCTAATGTCTCTAACCCTTTTTGTATGATTTTAATCCCGTTTCAGTGTTTTTCTGCCGAGGTGATTGAAGCCTCACTCACCATAGCTTTGCACCAGAGGCAGCGCCAGTCCTGCAGTCTCAGGACGCTGCCACACGTCTTATCACACACGGCACACTTGGCACTGACGGGCAGGTTGCCTTCCAACCACTGGTGAGGCATCGCAATCTGTGGGTTCAACACACACACACACACACATAGACACACACACACACACACACACACACACACACACACACACACACACACACACACACACACACACAGACACACAGAGATGAGGAAGTGGGAAACACCGTCTGCTTTTATCTGTCATTTCCTTCTGGGAACTCTTCTCTCTCTCTATCGCCGCTGGTTTCACGTCTCTCTTCTTCTCTCTCAGAGAACGAGATGAGTTCATGAACTTCACGTGCAATAAGGGTTTAGTGACTAGAGGCTGAAGCTCTGCATTAATATTCACTGTCTTGACCACGAAGGCCAGTAACGTGTTTCAGCTTGAGAACATGACAAACTCTCCATAAATAACAACACTGACAAAATTCAACCACAGAGTAAAATACTTACACTGTAAAAAAAGGACTTTCAAGAAAGTTAAAAGCCTTGTATCAAGGAAATAAGTCTTATTATTATTATTATTAATCTTGTCAAGCATGGTTTACATTAAAAAAATAATCTCATTTTAAGAAAGTACAGCTAACGTTAATCTTAATACAATTAATTTTGAGCTAGAATTAACTACTTTTTGTCTTATTTTAAGAGTTAGAACAGCTGATCTTTTGTTTCCCTTTTTGTATTAAAAGTATTTTTGTTACTTCTTCATTCTGTTCTGCATTTGGGTCCGCACCCTGACAAATTGAGCAATTGTATTGCAAAATAAAATATATTGGTAACACTTTATAATAACTACACACTATTAAGCATTAGTTAAGCATGAATAAATACTGAATTCTTATCATAACGCATGAATACTCATTAGTATGTAGTTTATAAACACAGTTAGTGCTGATCAATGATTAGTAAAACATTTTTAACTGTGTTTATAAACTACATACTAATGAGTATTCATGTGTTATAAATGATGAGTTTAATGCTTAATAGTGTGTACTTATTATAAAATGTTACCAAAATATTAAAATGAGAATGTTTTGGTGTCTTGATTTAATAAAAAGTAACTTATTTTTATTATGCTGTTTGAAGAAATTATATCATAGCCTATTTTAATTACTTTTACACTTACTAGTAATCTCAGATTAAGGTGTAATTTCTCAAAATTCACTTAGTCAGAGACCAAAATTCTTATTTTAAGTAACTTCATCTTGAATAAGTGAGTTTCATTGCTTGTTATAGAAGAATTTATCAAAATTTAAGATTTTCTGTCTAGTTTAAAAGCCAATTTTAGTATTTCAGAGGCAAGAACTTTGTGCTTTGTCGAGTAAAAAAAAAAGCTGACATCATTGGCAGGTTGTGATTGACTTGAACGTATAAACTGAATAAAACTCACCCCATCCTCGTCCTCGATGATGTCCTTCCCTATAGATGCCAGGGTCGTCCATTTACAGTTGTTGGTGGCTCTGACGGCACAGCGCTTGTGGGCTTTGAACTTGCACACTGAAACACACAAACACAGTCAGGCCGTTAAGAGTTACTCAGCAGCTTCTTAGTGCAGCTCGACAGTAAATTGGATGGGTACAGTTTTAATTGTATAATGGGGATGACATTTGGTTAATGCCCTGGAGAGCAGGAGGTCAATTTGTAAAAAGGTTTCCAGGGGCTAATCGTATATAAAATGTGAAATTTAGTGGATTCTGACACTGATGCATGATTCAGAAACAGACACACCCCAGTAAAGTACAGTGCTTTAATGAATCAAGTCCTAATGAGATGTCAGTGGGCGTAATTACTAACCGCCCTATAATCCTGTGCTGCACTTTACGTATCTGACAGATAGAAGCGAAGCAAAGACTTTTAGCTCCGCCACGCCACAAGTCTCAATCCGTTTATCTGCAACCAGCAACAGGACGGCTACGTAAGACCGTCCTAAACCCTAAACCCTGCACCGCACCAAGCTGATCCAGCTCCTCCTGCTCACTGTCATTCACATTTACACGCATCGCATGTGTTTCTGCAGCGTTAGTCATGGGACAGGTGAAGCTAAACGGCTGCCGCGTGTCATCAGCTCCATCATCATCTTCAATATCCTCAACAGCAGCAGCACATCCGTGACATTTCTACTTCCTCTTATTCACCAGCATCACTCAGGTGATGACATGCCGACATGACATGAGGGCTGGTTTCATTGGAGTCAGACTTCACACTGCAAAAACTCAAACATTTTCCAAGAATATTTTTCTTATTTCTTGTCAAAATGTCTAATTTCTAGTCAAAACTAATCTCTTAAAATAAGACTCATCGCCTTGTTTTTAAATCATTTTCACTTGTTTCTAACTAATTTTCACTTGAAATAAGTAGAAAAATCTGCCAGTGAAAGGAAGTTTTTTGTGCTTGTAATAAGAAAGAAAAACTTGCTCCACTATCAGATTTTTCTACTTATTTCAAATGAAAATAGACTTGAAATAAGTAAAAAGTGTCTAAAAACAAGCTGTTTTTTTTATGAATAACTATATAAATATACATATTTTAGGTATAATGAGATCTGTTTTGACTAGAAATGAGACATTTTGACCAGAAATAAGAGAAATATTCTTGGTAAGAGTTTGAGTTTTTGCAGTGCAGACATCTGAACTCATCACCTGCACCAGGAGTTGACGACTTAATTGTCAAAAGAAAAACCAAACAACGGCCGATCCCTTTCTCATCCCTCTGTTCATAACAATGTAATCCAAACTAAATCATCAGCTCCGTTCACCTGCTGTTGTTGGGTGACGCCGGTCTGCACAGGTGTCACTGATGATTACCATGTTACCATAGCGACAGTGCCTTGGGGGGAGGGTGTCTAATGCTGCGTTCGAGACAACTTTCAACTCAGATTTTTACTACCTCATACTTGCAATCGAACGCCACCTCATGTCTCACGCAGAACCACACCGTCAATAGTAAAACATCAATTAAAATGCATTTAAAATAGATGTGTTTCCTGAAGAACACATGTTTTGTTGATGATTGCAAGAAAAAATAGATGAAACCGATGAAACCCCACTGCAAAAACTCAAAATCTTACCAAGAATATTTGTCTTATTTCTAGTCAAAATGTAATTTCTAGTCAAAACTAATCAAATTATACTCAAAATAAGACTCATCACATAAAAAATTAGCTTGTTTTTAGACACTTTTTACTTCTTTCAAGCAGATTTTCACTTGAAATAAGTAGAAAAAGTTTTTCTTTCTTATTACAAGCACAAAAAAACTTGCTTTCACTGGCAGATTTTTCTACTTATTTCAAGTGAAAATTAGTTTGAAACAAGTGAAAATGATCTAAAAACAAGTTATTTTAAGTGGAAAGAGATTAGTTTTGACTAGAAATGAGACATTTTGACAAGAAATAAGACAAATATTCTTGGAAAGATTTTGAGTTTTTGCAGTGCCACCATGATCGCTCAGTGGTTACAGAAAGTAAATCATGTCTACATGGAATATAAGACTGCCCAGTTACAGCTAAAAGTACCTAGTTTTATGAGAAGGTGGACACCAGTTATTGACTCTTATACCTCAAAATGTAAATATTATTTAAATAACTACTGTTATTATTGTCATTTGACTTATTTTTATTAATTTATTGGTTTACATATCCTTTTACAGAACTAGATATGGTATATTATGTGCTCCACCATTATACAGTGTTATCGCTGCGTGACAGATGAGACCCAATCGCAAGATGATTTTTTGTTTTCTTTTGTAAAGTTAATTGCCTGTTAATGTGCATTAAAGGCAATAAAGTTTAAAAAAAAAAATGCATTTAAAACGCAAAATGCATTAAAACGTTACGAAATATACAGTATTTACTTACGGTTACAGATTAACCTACTGATGTTGTTATTTCGCTTACACTGCAAAAACTCAAAAACTTACCAAGAATATTTGTCTTATTTCTAGTCAAAACAAATCTCATTCTACTTAAAATAAGACTCATCACATAAAAAGTAGCTTGTTTTTAGACACTTTTGACTTATTTCAAGAAGATTTTCACCTAAAATAATCTGATAGCGGGGCAAGTTTTTCTTTCTTATTACAAGCACAAAAAAACTTGTTTTCACTGGCAGATTTTTCTACTTATTTCAAGTGAAAATTAGTTTGAAACAAGTGAAAATGATATAAAAACGTTAAAAGTTTTAGGCGATGAGTCTTATTTTAAATGGAAAGAGATTAGTTTTGACAAGAAATAAGACAAATATTCTTGGAAAGATTTTGAGTTTTTGCAGTGTAGATCTTAGATGATCTGTTTCATTATTTTAAAATGCTTCTTTCTTTTTTTTAAATTGTTTTAGTGTCCTTTATAATGTTTTAATGTGTTTAGCTATGTGACATGAAGCACTTTGAATGCAGAGTTTGTCCCGGTCTGACATGTTTGTGGTTTTTCTGGTTGTGGTGCGTCTCTTTGTCACACTTTGAAGTCGGAAATCGTAGTTTCCAACTAGTTTGAGTTTTCTTGAACGCAGTGTAAAAAACAAGTTGTGGGTCATTATCTCTGACACTTGACCCTCACAAAAACACAACTTGTTATTTCCTTCAATAATAAACACCTACATCTCCCAATCTTTAACTGTTCATTTATTTAAAACGGTTGAAGCAACAATAAGTGATGTAAGTCCTATAGATGCATCAGGGTTGGTTGTGTTGTGTAATATGCACGAGGAGCCGGTGGTTATTTCATGTTTCATGCGGACGGTGCTTATTAATGCAGGTGTCTGTGTGAATGAAGACGTTTCCAATGAAGACGTATAGAGTAGTTAAGAGTAGAGGCAGATGGAGGACGCACGCTCTCGCCTTCTCCTCCATTAGATGCTGAAGCACTTAGCAGACTCATGAATAATATCCGTACTCTGGGGAACTTTGCTTCCTATAGTCACTCCACCCATACCCACACACACACACACACACACACACACACTTATTGTCATTAGGGCAATCTACACAAGAAGATATACAAATCAAGTCAAAGTCATATCCGGGAGAAACAATCGATGTTTCAATCTAGTGCACCACTAAATGCTGTTAGAGAGCATTAGCAGAACATTAAGAGAATCCAGAGGACATGATACCGCTGTCTGCCGATGATGGCCGAGCCAGACCAGACTGGAACACAACACTGTGTATGTGTGTGTGTGTGTGTACATTTGGATGAAATAGAGACAGAAGCAGAGGAGTGTGTGTGTGTGTGTGTGTGTGTGATTGTGTGTCTGTTTTTGTGGCTAGGTAGCGCAAATCAATCCCCACCGACCGTCCTGTGCAGGAAATCGAAGGGAAATTTAAGCCGCGTTGATTGCTGTGAAACTGTTTGGCTGGCTGGCTCTGCACGTTTAATAGAGACACACACACACTCTCTCTTTCTCTCTTTCTCTCTGTCTTTCTCTCTCTGTCGCTGCTGCTCTCCTGTGTTTTCTTCTCTCTCTCTCATCCACATCACACACTCGTCTCACTGTCTCTCATCTGGCATCAGTGTGCGTGGGCTCCTATTGGATTGTACTGAGGGACTCGTGTGGATCTATAGCTTCAAGTGAGTGCTTCAGATAAACAAAAAGAAGTTACACAAAAACCTTTGACTGTGCTGATCATCATTAAGTGTCCAGTTGCAGACGTCATCCGTTGAAACAGTATTTTATTACGTTGACTACAGTATATTGATTTTAACAAAATGCATCCAATTTAAATCTTTTTGAATCATTCATTGACGCACACACACACACAGCTGAAGTTCAGTTTGATTAAATCTGAAATGTTTTGTGTATTTTCTGAGCTTGTGGAGGGAAGTGCATGTTTTCCTGCTACAATTCAAGTTGAGAAATAGTCAGTCAGACATTAAAGGAGAATTCTGGTCATTTTTTGACCCCTAAATCGTTGTCCTGATGGTCACCCAGTGTTGGTTGAAGCAAAAAACACGACTAAAATTGATGCAGGAAAACCGGAGTTACACCATGGCTACCTGGCGCCTTCCTACAACTCAAAAGCATCTGGCGCTCCAGAGAGATAAAAGAAGTAACTAAAATAAGAATCTTCAACTCCAACGTAAAATCTGTCTTGTTCTATGGAGCCGAGACCTAGAGAATGTTGAAAACCACAATCAGTAAAGTGCAAACCTTCATCAACAGCTGCTTAAGAAAAATTCTGAAGATCTACTGGCCAGACAAGATTACGAACCAAGATATGTGGGCAAGGACGAACCAAACACCAGCTATGGACGAAATAGGACGAAGAAGATGGAACTGGATAGGACACACACTTCGGAAACCAGCATCTAACATCACTAGACAGGCTCTAACTTGGAACCCACAAGGGAGGAGAAATAGAGGCCGGCCCAAAAATACCTGGCGGAGAGATCTCCAGGCTGACACCAAAAAGATGGGATACAACTGGTCGCAGATCGAAAAGAAAGCCAGTGACCGAGTGCTCTGGAGGTCCCTTGTCAATGGCCTATACCCCAGCAAGGGGTGTCAGGCGAAAGTAAGTAAGTAAGTACCCGACGCTAGGGATAGCGACAACGCTAACCCATGGGGGCAATTCTTTCAACCACAACAAACACTCAGAAAACAATCAAATATCTCTGGTACATGACTGGAATCCTTAGAGACACCACTGAACTCATATAGTTACAGTAGAAACAGTATAAACTTTGTGTTTTTGCATGTAGCCACTCACCTCAGATAGCCCAACTCTGAAACATCCTGGAAAGACATTACTATCTGATCACAGAGCGCCTGCTCTCCCCGCCACAGAAACTAACACTTTTTCCTTGTTGTGATGATTTCTTTACTAAAATAAACTGTGCAGCAGTGCAGTGGTGATGTCAATAATATCTCTGACCATTTATTTTAGTATAGAAATCATCACAACAAGGAAAAAGTGTTAGTTTCTGTGGCGGGGAGAGCAGGCGCTCTGTGATGGGATAGTAATGTCTTTCCAGGATGTTTCAGAGTTGGGCTGTCTGAGGTGAGTGGCTACATGCAAAAACACAAAGTTTATACTGTTTATACTGTTCACTATATGAGTTCAGTGGTGTCTCTAAGGATTCCAGTCATGTACCAGAGATATTTGATTGTTTTCTGAGTGTTTGTTGTGGTTGAAAGAATTGCCCCCATAGGTTAGCGTTGTGGCTATCCCTAGCGCCGGGTAGCCATGGTGTAACTCCGGTTTGCCTGCATCAATTTTAGTCACGTTATTTTGCTCCAACCAACATTGGGTGACCATCAGGACAACGATTTAGGGGTCAAAAATGACCGGAATTCTCCTTTAAGAAGAAGAAGATGCTTTTAATTGAATATAAAAATGATCAGCAATGGAAAACATGTACGTACAACTACTGGACAGTCGGCTAAAACATGAATCTGAGCGGAGACCATTAACTACCGTGTGCAGACCTTGACCTCCTGTTTTGATGCATCTTCCCAATTATTGTTGAAGTGTGTGTGTAAAAGCAGATTTATCTCTCCTCTCTCTCTCTTTATGTCTCTGTCTTTTGCTTTCTGCTCTGGACCTGAGAGGAGCAGCTCATTGTGGAGGCTAATGAGCGCTGAGTGGAGAGCCTCTTACTCCATTCACACACACACACACACACATACATGCATGCATGCATCATGGACTGAGGCGTGTGTGCGCACACATCCACCACATCCACTCACGGGCGGCAGAACATTAGCAAAATTAGAAAGGGAGGATATGCAGATGGTGCTCATTACCGTCTGCTGCCTGTCACTGACACTTAACACCAGAGCCTCAACCCCCTTTTTAAACCTTTAACACCCCCCCCCCCCCCCCCACACACACACACACACACACACACACACACACACACACTTCACTGTTCTTTCACAGATGAGGTGAGGAGATGTGGTGGCGTCATTCACAGATTCTTTTTTATCTCTCCCCTCCGTTATGGGCAAAGAAAATGTAAAAATCCTTAAAGGGATAGTTCAACATTTTGGCAAATTGGTCCATTGCCATAATCCCTATAGAGTTGTTTTAGAGGTAAATACAGAAACTTCTTGATGAAAAACTGTCCCTGAAGGCAACACGCATCAGTGATTTTGCATGAATTTACCTCTAAAACAACTCTGTGTGGTAACGTTGTGTTATTATCTCATAGCGTGGTGAATGTGCAGGTCACAACTTGTCCACCAGAGCGTTGTGGAGTTGTTGGATTGTGTATTTGATGAGTTTGATGAGTTAGAAACCAAGAAATCCCATAATGAGCCTCCGTAGCGTAGCTCTGAGCAGCTCATGGCTCTGCTCCGCCGTTCTAAAAACAGCTTGCACCGACAATTAAAGGTAATGAACCTACTGCTATGACTATAGGGATTATGGCAATGGACCAATTTGCCAAAATGTTGAACTATCCCTTTAAAATAAAAGTCCAAACAGTGGAGCTAACACACATTCATCATGTCTGGGCCTGTGCGGTGTTAATGGCGGTTCGCCACCATCACCAGCAGCAGCAGCAGCAGCAGCAGCAGCAGCAGCAGCAGCAGCAGCAGCAGCAGCAGCTCTTTTCTTTTCACCCTCCACTCGGAGCTAACAGCTTGATGGGCGCCCTGCTCCACAACAACAACAACAACAACAACTCGGAGCGTTTCAAAGGCTCCGGCGTTGCTCAGTCTGCTGCTCCACTTAGACAGACCAGACCTCACTTCAATGACTCACAACTCACTTATGCAACATATATATCTTCAAAAAACAAGGAAAAGGTTTCCTATAGAGCTGCTAATCCCAGACCTGCAGCTGCAAATGATCTGCTGCAACACACAGCGTCTTTAAGCAGAGAGCACAGTAGAGTCTATCAGACCGAAATGAGATGCAGAGAGGAGCGAGTGAAGTGTTACATAAGAAAACATAGGGTGTATAGTTTAAGGGATAGTTCAACATTTTGGCAAATTGGCCCATTGCCATAATCCCTATAGTCATAGCAGTAGGTTCGTTACCTTTATTTGTCGGTGCAAGCTATTTTTAGAACGGCGGAGCAGAGCCGTGAGCTGCTCAGAGCTACGCTACGGAGGCTCATTATAGGATTTCTTGGTTTCCCTCATCAAACTCATCAAATACAAAATCCAACAACTCCACAACGCTCTGGTGGACAAGTTGTGAGCTGCACATTCACCACGCTATGAGATAATAACACAACGTTACCACACAGAGTTGTTTTAGAGGGAAATTCATGCAAAACCGCGTTGCCTTCAGGGACAGTTTTTCATCAAGCAGTCTCTGTATTTCCCTCTAAAACAACTCTGTCTGGTAACGTTGTGTTATTATCTCATAGCGTGGTGAATGTGCAGCTCACAACTTGTCCACCAGAGCGTTGTGGAGTTGTTGGATTGTGTATTTGATGAGTTTGATGAGGGAAACCAAGAAATCCCATGAGCCTCCGTAGCGTAGCTCTGAGCAGCTCACGGCTCTGCTCCGCCGTTCTAAAAATAGCTTGCACCGACAATTAAAGGTAACAAACCTACTGCTATGACTATAGGGATTATGGCAATGGGCCAATTTGCCAAAATGTTGTACTATCCCTTTAATGGGTTAGGCTATATATGTGTTGTGTGTGTGTGTGTTTCTTACCTTCGCAAGAGAGGCCATGAGACGTGACCCCAGACAAGCTGTCTTTACAGACGTTGCAGAAGGTGGGCCGTGCGTGGGAGCAGGCGTACCAGTTGTGCATCCCTGAGAAATGTTCCACATTAAACTGTGCCGTCTGGCAAAGAAGAGGTTAAAACAGGGTTGGCAGCAAAGAAAAACCATCATCATCGTCATCATAATAACATACGTAATCATGTATCATAGCTACTGTAGCTCTTATAATTACAAATGAGTGAATGTTACTGTTACTGGTTGTTTTTATAATGACAATAAAATGCAAGCAGAACATTTTGTTCATTAATAATATAAAGAATATAATCTGAAAAATACTCTATTTTTTCAAGTGTTGCAGCAAACACAAAACAAACTCACACCATTCATTCATTCATTCATTCATTCACTTTACCTAATAAAAAAAATACCTCCTAATATTGGTAAAGGTAGATGTTTGTGTTAAAGCTCCATACAGTATAAAGGTAGATGTTTGTGTTAAAGCTCCATACAGTATAAAGGTAGATGTTTATGTTAAAGCTCCATACAGTATAAAGGTAGATGTTTGTATTAAAGCTCCATACAGTATAAAGGTAGATGTTTGTGTTAAAGCTCCATACAGTATAAAGGTAGATGTTTGTGTTAAAGCTCTATACAGTATAAAGGTAGATGTTTGTATTAAAGCTCCATACAGTATAAAGGTAGATGTTTGTATTAAAGCTCCATACAGTATAAAGGTAGATGTTTGTGTTAAAGCTTCATACAGTATAAAGGTAGATGTTTGTCTTAAAGCTTCATACAGTATAAAGGTAGATGTTTGTATTAAAGCTCCATACAGTATAAAGGTAGATGTTTGTATTAAAGCTCCATACAGTATAAAGGTACAGTAGATGTTTGTATTAAAGCTCCATACAGTATAAAGGTAGATGTTTGTCTTAAAGCTCCATACAGTATAAAGGTAGATGTTTGTATTAAAGCTCCATACAGTATAAAGGTAGATGTTTGTGTTAAAGCTTCATACAGTATAAAGGTAGATGTTTGTGTTAAAGCTCCATACAGTATAAAGGTAGATGTTTGTGTTAAAGCTCCATACAGTATAAAGGTAGATGTTTGTGTTAAAGCTCCATACAGTATAAAGGTAGATGTCCATGTGTAGTGTGATTATAAAGCAGCTCTAGGTTCTATATTAATACTGTGAAAGTATCAAAGCCTCAGTCCACAGAGAAATGCACACAGCCTGTATTCAGAAACTGAGCCTTAAAACCAGCCGTCAGGACTTCCTGTCACTTTGTGATGTCACAACTAAGCCCCGCCCATCCATCTAACACTTTGCCAGATTTGGTTTCCCTAAGTGTCTATAAGTGGAGATGTAAAACTACTCTTAAGATGTTTTTGTGCTTCTTAAAAACCACAACTACATCTTCTCATGGATCGATACGTAATAAATAAATAAATAATACAGAATGAATTAATAAAACACAGTTGAAGTGCAACGCGTGGAGCTTTTTCAGTCTGACGTCTCTATTTGAGAAGCTGTCTGGCACCAGGAGGCGACGCAGCAGGACCAACATCAGCGCTCGGCAGGAAGTCGCTGACTGTCGGCTGGATAAAGTGACACCTGGTCAGGAGAATCGGATGCTCCTCATACACACAGCTACAGAGTGTACTGTACTGTGTGTGTGCGTGTGCGTGTGTGTGTGTGTGTGTGTGTGTGTGTGTGTGTGTGTGTGTGTGGCTGTTTGATTTTGACTTGATTTATTAGTTGAATATGAATGAAGATCAGATGAAAAAGTAAAAAGTGTCAGGAAGATTTTGTTTTACCGTTGATAAACTTACGCACAACCAAACATGAGTGGAAAACATTAAGTTTGTGAATGGGCAATATTGAATATTTCATAAAGAGGGCTGCAGATGGTTCTTAGAAGTCTTTTCTGGATTAACAGTAATTTGTTCAGGAAAATTGGATAAGTTGCAGACCAGACAATATTGCAGTAATTCATATATGGAAATAAAAAAAACTATAAAACAAAGTCAAGTGAGCAGAGGGAGAAACCTTTTTCAGTATACCAAGCATTTGCATTGATCTTTTGCAAACTTGATTAATATGATTATTCCAGTTTAGACCTTCTCCGACTCCATTGATTAGTATTTTTGGCTTCTTCTTTTGCATGAGATTTATTTTTGTTGCAGAAGATCATGAAGTTACACACAGAAATGAGGGTGTTTGACAACCACAAAGTGCTTATTATTATTATCTATTCGGGTATTAACCCACTTAGTTTATTTGTTGCTCTGTTCGTGTTACCTTCAGTTTGTCTTTGTATGTATGAATGTATGTTTGTATATGTCTTTATATGTATATGACTATATAGAGAGATAAAGATTAGTCATAATATGTTAGAATAAATCTATATATGTATATACTCATATATCAGAGAGATAAAGATTAGTGATAATATGTTAGAATAAATCCAGTTATATAAATGTATAAATTAATTTATTTTATAGATTATAATGACAAGGAAGCTTGATAGATAATTTATGAATAAGGGGTGGGAGTAAATAAGTTTTACTTCTTCCCACTCCTTTTTGGATATGAAAAACAAACAAAAAATCAAATTATCTTTATTTTCAATTATTTTATTTTATTTTTGTTCATGTGTTGTCTTTGCAAAGTTTTTATTTGTTATGTCTGTCCATTACTGTATTATGTTTTATTTCTTTTAACATGTCCGAAATAAACTATAAGTTACATTTATTTACATTGAGAGTTTAGTTAGCTTATTGATCTGGAACCAGTTTGAAACAGTTGATAATTCATCATTTACACATGCAATGAGAGACTTGAAGTCATCATGAACTGCAATAACTCAAAAACTTACCAACAATATTTGTCTTATTTCTAGTCAAAATGTCATTTCTAGTCAAAACTAATCTCATTATACCTAAAATATGTATATTTATACACATACATAGTTATACATAAAAAAAAAGTAGCTTGTTTTTAGACTCTTTTGACTTAATTCAAGTCTATTTTCATTTGAAATAAGTAGAAAAATCTGATAGTGGAGCAAGTTTTTCTTTCTTATTACAAGCACAAAAAACTTGCTTTCACTGGCAGATTTTTCTACTTATTTCAAGTGAAAATTAGTTTGAAACAAGTGTAAATGATCTAAAAACAAGTTCATTTTTAGGTGATGAGTCTTATTTAAAGTGGAAAGAGATTAGTTTTGACTAGAAATGAGACATTTTGACAAGAAATAAGAAATTGAGTTTTTACAGTGTGAACAGCTATAAGACTATAGTGTCATCAGCAAATGTGTTGTACTGTATGTGTGTGTGTCTGTGTTGTACTGTACTGTAGGAGTGTGTGGGCGTTGCGTCTGCAGGAGTTGGCGCATGCAGCCCCCCCCCGCCCCCCCGCCCCCCCGCTACAGTTTCATAAGTCGACTTGTAACAGGTGCCGACAAACTAGGACACTCAGACTGTCAGACTGAGGCTGCTGCAGCTACATCACACAGGACCGTAATTAAAGCCTGTTGTGTGTCTGTGTGTGTGTGTGTGCATCTTTGTGCGTGCATCACACATGTGCGTACCCTGTGGTGTGTGTGTATGTGTGTGTGTGTGTGTGTGTGTGTGTGTGTGTGAGCTCTGGGGGTGCTGCTGCATTGCAGTGCAGAGCGATACAGAGGGTGGGAGGGGGGTAAAGCAGGGAAAGGGGATGGATGGGGGTCTTATATAAGATTTCCCTCCCAAATCAAAGCCATTAAAATGCAGCGCTGCTTTTCTTCTTCTTCCTGCGCTCGCCTCAACACACACACACACAAACACACACACAAACACTTCTCCTCGCACAGACAGAGGAATATTCTGTTGTTGTTTTTTTGTCGGAGATAGATAGAGATGTCATCATTATACACGATTATTGTCAGATAAATAACCACAGTATTACGATTATCATGATTATTATGCATTTATCAATTTCACAACACTATGAATGTGTCAAATAAAATCAAAAATAGTCCAAATATAATTACATTATTCACTGTTTACACAAAATATTTAATATATGACCAATTATTAACCCTCCAGGGGAAGTGTTTGAAATAAATTGTCATCTATACCAAATGTTTACATTAATTTTAATCAGGATAACATTTAATTTCCTACCAATTCGATGTTACGTTAGTTAAATGGACCAGTATCTTGAGCATTTACCTTTATTTTGGTGCCACATCTACCGATACGTGACGGTATTTAGGAATCTTTACTATTAATTAATTAATTGTGGCTTTTAATACTGCGATTAATTGTGAAAACAAGTAATTGTGACATCCCTAGTCGGAGATAAATATCACAGTGTGTGTCTGTGGTTCTGGGATTCTCCCTGAAAGCAGAGCGCTAGATAACGAGGACAAGTCGCTGTCATCCGGGGGGATCAAACATGTGATTGTGAGCGCATCTGTGTGTGTGTTTGTGCATGTGTGTGTGTGTGTTTGATACAGACTGTACTGTAGAGTTGTGTACCTGTCGCTGTATGTTTTGTGTGCATCCATGCGTGTGTGTGTCTGTGCATGTGCATGTGTTTGCTGCTGCTTCTGCTCTGAGACTCTCTGACTCCCAACATGTGTGCTTTGCTTCTGCATTATAAACAACTTGTTAACTCCCCTGACGCCTCTCTCTCTCTCTCCTCCTGTCATGCAACTGTACTGTAACACACACACGCACACATACACACACACGCACAAACACGCACAAACACGCACTTTTTATTGTGTTCGGACTAAAAAACACTGAGAGCAAAATGATTAAAATCTAAAACTCTCCAGAGGAGGAAACGCCTCGAAGCAGCAGCTCTATTGTTGCTGCTGCACTGAGCCTGTATCTGCTACCACACACACACACACACACACACACACACACAGACACACACACACACACACACACACACACACACATAGAGAACATGACAGTGTTGGCTCTTACCTCGTAGTGCTCTCTGGACTGGACGGACTTGAGCGAGCTGATCCAGTCCTCCATCTCTTTCCTGTTCTCAGCGCAGAGGATGAGCCGACGGAACGGAGTTATCACCTGGATGGAGGGAGGGATGAAGGGAGGGAGAGAGGGGTGAGACAGATGTTATAGCTCCAAAAGAAAAAGTGAGGAGCGAGAAAAAAGATGGATAGAGCGAAAGAAAGAAAGAGAAAGAGAAAGAGGGATCAATGTTTCCCGTGCCTCCTCCTCCTCCTCCTCTTGCTTCAGCCTGCGGTGGCTCTGAGAGGAGGCAGCGATCCGCTCGGTCTTTAAGGATGAGAAGCCCCCTCCCTCTTTCTCTCTCCCTCTCCTCCTCTCTTCTCTCTCCATCTCTCTCTCCCTCATTAGCTCTCGCTCACTTATCCTCTCACACCTTCTCCAGTTAGTCTTTTCCTCTCATCCCTCTCTTCTCTCTCTTCCTCTGGCTCTCAGCTCCTCATGTGTTGAGGTAGATACGTGCTGACAGGCGAAGCGCCTCGGTAAAGGCTAAGAGCCTCTCCCCTCCCATGTGTGTGTGTGTGTGTGTGTCTGTATATGTGTGTGTGTGTGTTTAAAGGACAGTCTCCCTGTAGATAACCCAACACAGACACACACACACACACATCACTTATTCATGCTGCCTCCTCTCCTCTTTCTCTCTCTCCGTCTCTCTGTAACTCATCGTGTCCTCATGTTATCTCCCTTCACCTCAGTGGTGGGAGAAGTCACAGGACGGACACACACACACACACACACACACACACACACACACACACACACACACACACACACACACACACACACACACACAAACACACAACACATCACTCTAATCAATATTCATGATGCTGATGTTTCCTCCCTCCGTGATGAGAAGCTATTTATGATTAATTAGACTTCAGAAGCTGACGTCGTCTTTCAAACGTCCCCTGACCTGATCTGACTTTAAATAACGTTGTGTTGAGTTGTTTTGTGTTGTTTTGAACCAGTATAAAACCAGTGAGTGGAGCTAAATGAAGTTGAAACGCTGGTTCCTCCTCCTCGGGAACAGCTGCTGACTGTTTTCATTTATCTGTTCATCTGCTGATCAGTATTTAGCAACAACTAACTAAACTCCCAGTGAGAAATCGTGTTCCAGTCTTTGCATTGTTGCACCTCCTCCATCCCATTTACTCTCAATAAGCTTTACCTGGTTAAATAAAGGTTAAATTCAATTTTAAAAAACCTCTGACAGCTGACTCAAACCCCAACAACTCTTTACTTGAGCACTGTAGCACCTATTGTCTTTGGTTTGTTTGGTTTCTCAATCCATCTCAGCACAACTCCATCAAGAAACGCTGCTCTGGTCTTTGCATCGCTGCACCGCCGTCTCATTTATCTATCCCTGACAGTTCATCTCGCCCAAATTAATTTAATTGCACTATACATCCTGTTTTTTTTGTTGTGTATTACTGTCTATTAGTTTTTAGTAGTATCATATTAATTGTCTCTCATTTAGTGTCATTGTCTGCTGGATTCTGTTCGGATATGTTCTATTCTTGCGCTAATTTTTACATCTTCTGTGTCCCTGTTTTTATGTATTATGATGCTTGTGTTCCTGTTGTATATTATTCTAATGGCTTTTTAACATCTTGCAGTTGAAAACTAGCCACTCGCTAACACTGGCACTTTAACAGAAATGTTAATTAATGTGCACTGTCCTCTCCAAATAAAAAATAAAAATAAAAAAAAATAAAAAATTTAGAACGACCGACCCAGAGGAGCTGATCCAGGATCTGTGGCGTCTTTTAAGTCACTTCTACGACCACAACATCGTGTTATTTCTTATCGCTCCTCTAATTACTTTAGTTCTCCAGCATCCTAAAACTGATTTGATTTCCTTCTCCTTTTATTTTTATTTTTTTTATAACTTTCAATTATCCTTATTTTATTCCTTCCTGTCCTTCTCCTATCTTTATTTCCTTTTTCACTTGTATTTCATTGCACAGCTCTTATTTGTTTCTTGCTACTCTTTCCTCTTTATGCCTTTATTTGATTCAATTACTTTAATCTGACTCTGTGTTTTATGTTGTTTTAGTGTTTGTTTCCATCAACATCTTCCATCCCATTGTGTCGGTCTACACACTACACCCTCTTCAGTTTGCTCTGGGACCAACAATGGAAAAGATTTTTAATTTCCTGTCACATCTGTCAGTCAGAAACCAGAGAGCTCTCGGCGTTTAGTCTGAGTTTATTCATTTCATCTCAATCAACTAATTGACTGGTCGTTGCAGATGCAGATCTCTATGATAAAAAAAACCTGCATTAAAAATAAATAAAAATGGGTCTGGTGACTTCACAGATTCAGCTGACTGTGATATTTTTCACTTTTGTCTCTAAAGTGTTTTGCTGCTTCTCGCGGTTTCTCTGATGAAACTGATCTCACACCTGCTTTTACCAGATGTTAACCACATTTTCCTCCAAGACACAAACTGCATGAGCCCGAAAACGCACCAAAATATACTTTTACAGCACAAATAAAGACAAAAACTAACTATCCGCAGAGGACTGACGGTAATAACTACCGTACACTGCAAAAACTCAAAATCTTACCAAGAATATTTGTCTTATTTCTAGTCAAAATGTCATTTCTAGTCAAAACTAATCTCATTATACCTAAAATATGTATATTTATACATATACATATATAGTTATACATAAAAAGTAGCTTGTTTTTAGACACTTTTTACTTATTTCAAGTCTATTTTCATTTGAAATAAGTAGAAAAATCAGTGGAGCAAGTTTTTCTTTCTTATTACAAGCACAGAAAAGTTGCTTTCACTGGCAGATTTTTCTACTTATTTCAAGTGAAAATTAGTTTGAAACAAGTGAAAATGATCTAAAAACAAGTTCATTTTTAGGTGATGAGTCTTATTTAAAGTGGAAAGAGATTAGTTTTGATTAGAAATGAGACATTTTGACAAGAAATGAGACAAATATTCTTGGAAAGATTTTGAGTTTTTGCAGTGTAACGTATGTGGATAGCCTATACGTTAATATACATAAGTGTAAACCCTGAAGGTGGAGGATCTCCTGTTATCTATCTGCTGTGTTTACTGACAGTATCACTGTGTTGTTGTGCTGCTTCTTCTCCTACAAAGTGCTCATTGATTTTTCCGCACACACACACACACACACACACACACACACACACACACACACACACACACACACACACAAACACACACTTCAGACCGACCATTCAGAGAGAGAGAGAGAGGCTCCGTTCTCTTCTTCAGTTTCACCCATTCAGGCCCTAACTGGATAAACGCTTCCTGTTGGACTCGACGCTCATCAGTCCCACAGACTCAGAGGGACATGAATCCATCACCGACCCGTTCTGACTCGATACGATTCAGTCTGCAGCACCTGAGGCTCCTACAGGTGTTCATGGAAACAACAGGTGCACAACTGTACCTGTCAGTGTGTGTGTGTGTGTGTGTGTGTGTGTGAAGTGCATGTTGGGATGTTTAGGATACATCTGCTGCAACACACTGCTTTTGTTTCTGCATGACGGCCGCTGTTACTGTTTAACCATCTGGTTCACACTCACACTCACACACTTGTTGCCAAAAGATATGAGCAGCACTGATGTTGTAATTGTTGTCCAAATGTGTATTTATTATGTATGTATGTGTATGTGTTCTACCCTATGTGGTACAATATTTTATTCCATTGTTGTTCTTTTTTTAAAGGCTGCCTTGTACAATCTGGCAGAGGGACAGTCGATGAAAACTAGCTTTTTAATAGGGGTGGGGGAAAAAATCCATTCATGTAAGAATCGAGATTCTAATTCTTTAAGATTCTGGATCGATTCATAATCTTCAAAAATCAATTTTTTATTCAGTTTCCTCCGTCTCAATACGTGCCCTTTTTCTTTTCTTTTTTGCAGCGCCTTTGTTACAGGTGATACATGTCTATGTGCATGTGCATGAGAACTGATTTTGAATCGAATAGAGACACCCAAATATTCACATCCCTTCAGTCCAGGCTTTTGAAAAGAGAGTGGCCTATAAAATCAGCTTCATGTAGCAGTTTACTTTAAAATGGTTCAAATATATTGCTGCTGAATAAATCTGAAACATGTGATGTGCATTTTTTTGGGGGAAATATGGCTTCTGATATAATAGTCTGTAGACATCATCATCATTCAACTTTTTCACATGGTCTGGTGTTAATAAAGCAAACTAAAAATCGCAAAAAGAAAATCAAGAATCGGTTGCATCGAAAATCGATTTTGAATCGAATCGTGACCCTAACAATCGGAATCGAATCGAATCGTGAGCCACCCAAAGATTCACATCGCTACTTTTTAAGCTAATTCGGGTGCATTTACATGTGTTTTTTCTACAAGGTTTATTAATGTGCATTGTCCCTTTTCAAATAAACTAAACTGAAAAAAAAAAACTGAAACTGAAAAGACGAAGCTTGGGTAGAACAGGACATTCTAGGTTCAAAATCTGAGTATATCTATATCTATACATACACAGTTAGGGATGTTTGGCTTTTGGATTAAATTTCAAAAAGCATCTAAAATGCACTATAACCTTTACATCTGAACTTCATTCAACCTTCTCTAAACTTTTGAATGTCCAATTGTTCAATGTTTCAGTCCTTATTGAATAACAACAAGGTGATTAACCACAAACATCACAAGCAGCGTCTGATTTAGTGGTTCAATGATAGTTTGTAGACACTGAAAAGACTTCATATTTTGTGTTATTTTGACCAGTTGTCATTTCCTGTCAGTAAATGCTCTAAAATGACAATATTTTGATTTCGTTTTTAGGAGAAATGTTGTCAGTGGGTTTATAGAATAAAACAAAAATGTTCATTTTACTCAAACACATGGTATTTTCATTTCATTTACCTTCATTTGTTATAGAGGGACAATGTACATTAATGAACATTTTACTGTAAAAATAAAACGTAAATGCACCAAAAGGCTCATTTCTGTTGGCAGTCCCTTTGTAAAACCAGAGAAAGTCATCATTTTGAATCAGTCTCTTCATTTTTACTGCAGCTGTATACATATATAGCCTACTGTATACATATATAGATGTATAGATATAGAGTACATATAGAGTGCAGCCCGTGGCCTCTCAGTCCAGTGGCTTCACACCTGCAGCTGTGAGGCGACAGGCAGCATCGGGACCTCGTCAGCTCTCTGTTACATAAGACGAGTCAGAGGTGCAAAGAGCGACGAGTGAGAAACGTGGCCGACACATGAGAGGAAAACACTTTCCTCTGAGTCCCACAGCCTTTTATAATTCATACGGTGTGACACTGAATATTAATACGATGGATTATAACACACAATCAAGTATAAAGGACATTCTGAAGTTACTTCTACAATCTCTGCAGTCTTGTTATTTTCCTATGTGGACAATTTAATAGAATTTCTGCTGTTTTACTATTCCCTTTCTATCTATTATCTGACATTTACTGTAAAGCAAAATGATTAATCAATTAATTAAAGGGATTGCTCAACATTTTTGACAAATTGGCCCATTGCCATAAACACTATAGTCTTAGAGGAGAAGGTTTGTTACCTTTAATTGTCGTTGCAAGCTATATTTAGAACGGCGGAGCAGAGCTGTGAGCTGCTCAGAGATACGCTATATGGAGGCTCATGGGATTTCTTGGTTTCCCTCATCAAACTCATCAAATACACAATCCAACAACTCCACAACGCTCTGGTGGACAAGTTGTGACCTGCACATTCACCACGCTATGAGATAATAACACAACGTTACCAGACAGAGTTGTTTTAGAGGGAAATTCATGCAAAACCTCTGATGCACGTTGCCTTCAGGGACAGTTTTTCATCAAGAAGTTTCTGCATTTCCCTCTAAAACAACTCTGTCTGGTAACGTTGTGTTATTATCTCATAGCGTGGTGAATGTGCAGGTCACAACTTGTCCACCAGAGCGTTGTGGAGTTGTTGGATTGTGTATTTGAGGAGTTTGATGAGGGAAACCAAAGAAATCCCATAATGAGCCTCCGTAGCGTAGCTCTGAGCAGCTCACGGCTCTGCTCCGCCGTTCTAAAAATAGCTTGCACCGACAATTAAAGGTAACGAACCTACTGCTATGACTATAGGGATTACTTTATGGCAATGGGCCAATTTGCCAAAATATTGAACTATCGCTTTAAGAAACAAGCTATAGATGAATATATATTCTGTTTATTGATGCTATAGTCACATTGAGACTCAAATACAGAAAAATAGAAAGTTACAGAGGGAGTGATGGTTGCTTATTGTTTGTATAATCCTTGTTGATAGATCATTCTATTATATATTGATAGATCGTCAGTCACTTCCTCCATCACTGCTGTTATTAATCTTTCATTAGATCCAACAGTAACTCTCTCTCTGTCTCTGTCTCCTCTTGTTTACTTTCTCTGTCGTTAATCACAATACATTTTCCACTAGGAACTCCAAGGATTAGTGTGTGTGTGTGTGTGTGTTTGTGTGTGCACATGGCAAATTGATCCCACTGGACATAGATCATCCTGTCTCTGTGCTGGTGGTGTACTGTATCCATGTGCATGTGCATGTGTGTGTGTGTGTGTGTGTGTGTGTGTGTGTGTGTGTGCAGCAGGGTAGCGATAAGACTGGTTGCCAGGAGAAACAGGAACAGCTGTTTCCAAAAATGGCTCTAGGCATCCCTGAAGTGTGGAAAACCTCTCCTGATGACTGACCTTCAGAACGCAGCGGATCAGACATGTGATGTGTGTGTTTGTGTGTGTGTGTGTTTACATATGTGTGTGTGTGTGTGTGTGTGTGTGTGTGTGTGTGTGTGTGTGTGTGTGTGTGTGTGTGTGTGTGTGTGTGTGTGTGTGTGTGTGTGTGTGTGTGTAATGACAAGTGACAACAACAATCTACATCTCCAAATGATGAGAACATGCAATCACACGGCTCATTTGTTTTTATTTTAGGCGGAGAGGAAAACCAGCTAAAGATTAGACGATAATGTGGGGGACACCCGCCGCTGTTTACACAAATACACACACACACACACACACACACACACACACACACACACACACACACACACACACACACACACACACACACACACACACACACACACACACACACACACACACACACACACACACACAGACAGGGACACACACAGGTGCAGGATGGGTGAACACGATGCACAGATCCTGTCTCCACTGGGACCTGCAGCACAACAACAGCAGCAGCAGAGGAGGTGGAACAGAGCTGCTCACAGCTGCCCCCCCCCCCCCCCCCCCACAACACACACACACACACACACACACACACACACACACACACACACACACACACACACACACACACACACACACACACACACACACACAGACACACACACACACACACACACACAGCGGTTCAGTTTGATGCTGCTGCTGCTGTATCAACGGAGCCGATCCAGTAAACATGAGCGAGTCGGGGAGCGAGGCGATGCATGGCGATGCCTGCAGAGGCTCTAATGAGTTTACAGTGTGGGTTGGGCCGAGCTCTCCCCCCCTCACCCCCCCTTCCTCCTCTTCCCCCTCTCCCCCCTCCTCCTCTTCCTCCTCCTCCTCCTCCTCCTCCCAACTCCTCACGTGGACTTCAAGGTGCTGGTTCTCCAGCTACAGCGACGCTGCCTCATCCTTTATTCACACAGCAACAGCCTCCTCCTCTTTACCATACAGCAACAACAACACACACACCACTCATACAACATATATGCAAACACACACACACACACACACACACACATATACAAACACATATGATGAGTCTGACTTATAGACACACACTTAAATCAACCTGTTTGAACAAGAGTTTTCTGTAACAGACAGAGAAGCAATGAGAGTAAAATCTTTCCCTTGAATAACAGGTGCATTTGATTCTAATGTATCTGGTCTGTCCTCATGGTTTTGGGGGGGTTAAGAGGAGGGTTTCGGGGGGTCCTCGGTCCCCACTCTGTTAAAACGGAGCATGCACCCTCCAAAAAACATCTCAAGGGGTTTTATCCAAATAAACAAATTTCAATATAAAAAGATCTAGGTAAAAAACGGTGGCAGAAATGGCAACAAGCCTATTTGACCAATGAATGAGACTGTATGAACGCACTGGGTATGATTGATACTTTGTCTTTAGGATTTACTGATCACCCCCAGACCTTGAATATGGGTAAATAAATTGTTCAATGTTTTGTATTTGTCTTTTGTTTTACCTTCCTGTAGCTACTAAAAGATGAAACTGATCTATAAATAAAGAGTTAAAGCCTGAACATCTGCAGCGCTCCGAGCCTGGATGTGGAAACACGTTCACAGCAGCACGAGTCAAAACATCTGAGCAGCAGCAGCAGCAGCAGAGACCTAGCAACCTGCAGAGACCAGAGACCAGACACCACGGCAACAGCATCACACGGAAAGGACACACACACACACACACAGACAGGACAAACACCGACACACACATGGACACACACCGAGTCCCTCTACGTCTCCTCTGCAGTGATCTCCCTGCATCTCTGTGTCTCTGTGTGTGAAGCCCGGTCTCCCCCTGTCGGTGCGTGACTCTGTCTGGGTCGATGTCGCATTACGGAGCGCACAATTCCCTTTCAGCACGCGTGTGTGTCTGTGTGTGTGTGTGTGTGTGTAAACTACCGTCCAACTCGTCTCGTTACCTTTTGCGTTTATGTCCCTTCACCTCGTCTGTCCCGTCTTCATTTCCTCTCCTCCTCCTCCTCCTCTCTCTGTCTCTGTCTTCCCCTCTGCATCCGTCTTCCCTCTGCTCCTCCTCCTCCTCCTCATCTGTGCTGCTCTCTCTCTCTCTCCCTCCCTCCCTCTCTCTTTTGTGTGCATGTGTGTGTGTGACGGTGTGGCTGTGACATCACTCCAGGATTTCCTCTGCAGCAGCAGCAGCTCGCCATCTTAACCCTGCGCTGCAGACGTCCCCCATCGCTCCGTCCTCTAACAGCTTCTATTTTAGTCCTCACCTCCCTGCCTTTACCTCCATCCTTCCCTCCCTCCTTCCCTCTCAGCATCTTATAGGGATGCTGAGGCTTTCTGCAACAAACACACAAACACACACAGCTGTAGGGCTGCAACTAACGATTATTTTTAGTATTTATAATCAGTCGATTATTTAAACGATGCATTGATTAGTTGTTTGGTCAATTAAATGTTAAAAAATGTTGAAAAATGTCAGTTTGAGGACAAGATGACGTCCTCAAATGTCTTGTTTTGTCCACAAACCAAAGAGAGACTCAGTTTATTGTCATAAAGGAACAAAGAAACCAGAAATATTTACATTTAAAGGGATAGTTCAACATTTTGGCAAATCGCTAAAATCCCTATAGTCATAGCAGTAGGTTCGTTACCTTTAATTGTCGGTGCAAGCTGTTTTTAGAACGGCGGAGCAGAGCCGTGAGCTGCTCAGAGCTACGCTATACGGAGGCTCATTATGGGATTTCTTGGTTTCCCTTAATCAAACTCATCAAATACACAATCCAACAACTCCACAACGCTCTGGTGGACAAGTTGTGACCTGCACATTCACCACGCTATGAGATAATAACACAACGTTACCACACAGAGTTGTTTTAGAGGGAAATACAGAGACTGCTTGATGAAAAACTGTCCCTGAAGGCAACGCGCATCAGCGGTTTTGCATGAATTTCCGCCGTTCTAAAAATAGCTTGCACCGACAAACGAACCTACTGCTATGACTATAGCGATTATGGCAATGGGCCAATTTGCCAAAATGTTGAACTATCCCTTTAAGAAGCTGAAATCAGAGAATTTGTACTGTTTTTTCTTTAAAAAAACTACTCAAACCGATTTATTCGATTATCAAAATAGTTGACGATTAATTCAATAATCGATTATTGTACAATTATTCGATTCATTGTTGCAGCTCTACGCGGCTGTACTGTATGCGGCTGTATTGTATGCACATGCTGCCCACACACATGCATCGGCATCAGGCATCCCATCATGCAGCAGCTCTGGGTGAAGTCAGGGTTTCTAGCAGCTTTCTATAAATAGCAGCGATCTCTCCTGCAGACCTCCTCCTCCTCCTCCTCCTCCTCCACGTTGCTTTTTATAGCAACACTCGCCCAGAGCAGAGACATTTATAGAAAGGACGGGGCACTACGAGCTCTTTCACTGTCTGTTTCCATCCTCGTTACTCCTAATACTCACACACACACACACACACACACTCACACACACACACAGCAGCTGGTTCTTTTCCTGAACGAACATCCATTCACAGCAGCGTGGGCCTGGTGTTGTTTCTTTTTTCTTCTCTCCCGTGTGGATGTGCCGTGACCAGGAGCATGTGACAAATGCATAAGGAGCGATTGCTGGGAAATGTATGAGAGAATCAGCTAAATATAACCGCTGACATTTCCAGGTGTACAATGAGCTGCGTGAATCATTATCCTTTAAGGGCAGAGCCGGTTTCCTTGTGAAGGATCTCCAGCTGAATGACTCAGGGCTTTCTAGTTCTAGTGTTCCTCAGAATACACAAGAACCTGCTGCCTCCTTCTCTTCACACAGACAAACTGGCTCACATCACCTTGAATCACCTCCTGCTCTTTGTCTGAGAGAAAAGACTGAACTGGAATCTGTTGAATCACAGAAACAGGAAACACAAAGACAAACTTTCTACTGTGATACGAGAGTTTTAAAGGGGAAGCCGGTGAGAAATCACTCCATGGAGCGGTGGATAAGGTTATTATTTATCATCTACCATGTTACCATGTGTATATCTGGGTAGTCTTATCTGTCATAACCAAGAGATTATGGGTTACGGGTTAGCGCGTTACGTTTGTGTGGCGGTGTCGCCATGGAGACGAGAGCTGGGACACCGGGTCGGAGGCTCTGATCTTACAAGGTTGGTTTTCAGCCAAGAGACGCTAGGTTCAGTTTCACTGATGCTGCATCAACTATCTATCTATCTGTCTATCTGTCTATCTATCTATCTATCTATCTATCTATCTATCTATCTATCTATCTATCTATCTATCTATCTATCTATCTATCTATCTATCTATCTATCTATCTATCTATCGATCTATCTATCGATCTATCTATCTATGTATATCTATCTATATATCTATCCATCTATCTATCCATCTATCTATCTATCTATCTATCTATCTATCTATCTATCTATCTATCTATCTATCTATCTATCTATCTATCTATCTATCTATCTATCTATCTATCTATCTATCTATCTATGTATATCTATCTATCGTTCTATCTATCTATCTATCTATCTATCTATCTATCTATCTATCTATCTATCTATCTATCTATCTATCTATCTATCTATCTATCTATCTATCTATCGTTCTATCTATCGTTCTATCTATCTATCGTTCTATCTATCTATCTATCGATCGATCTATCTATCGTTCTATCTATCTATCTATCTATCTATCTATCTATCTATCGTTCTATCTATCTATCTATCGTTCTATCTATCTATCTATCGTTCTATCTATCTATCGTTCTATTGTTCTATCATTCTATCTATCTATCTATCTATCTATCTATCTATCTATCTATCTATCTATCTATCTATCTATCTATCTATCTATCTATCTATCTATCGTTCTATCTATCTATCGTTCTATCTATCTATCTATCTATCTATCTATCTATCTATCTATCTATCTATCTATCTATCTATCTATCTATCTATCTATCTATCGTTCTATCTATCTATCTATCTATCTATCTATCTATCGTTCTATCTATCTATCTATCTATCTATCTATCTATCTATCTATCTATCTATCTATCTATCTATCTATCTATCTATCTATCTATCTATCTATCTATCGTTCTATCTATCTATGTATATCTATCTATATATCTATCTATCTATCTATCTATCTATCTATCTATCTATCTATCTATCTATCTATCTATCTATCTATCTATCTATCTATCTATCTATCTATCTATCTATCTATCTATCTATCTATCTCTAAAACTAAATTACTGTAACAATTAAATCAGTGAAGAATCACAGACACCAGTCACATTTAAAACTCAATCCTAAGAATATATTTTACCACTTACATAAAAAACATGTCGTATTCTGCTCAAAGTGAAAAACAAGCTGCAGGTACGGTCCAATACTGAATAAGGAAACACCTGCAGCAACATCTGCACAGAAACGTGTGTTTTTTCTTCCTGAATTTTCACTTATTTGTTCATAAAACATCTTCAAACACTCAAACAAACTGTTCTCAGCAGCAGTAGATGCACCTGAACCACAAAACACAACACTGGAGCTTCACTACTGGACGCTGCAGTGACAACACGGTTCACCCACACTGCTGCTGCTGCTACCGTGTTAGCACTTCAGTAAAAAGAGGAAAATAGAAGAGGAGATAGAAAGAAAAGAGTTGTGTGTGTGTGTGTGAGAGAGAGAGATGCACTCACTGTGAAGCTGTTGTTGACATTCTTGGTGCTGGACTCTGCCACGCTGGCGTCTGATAGGTCGACCTCGTCAAAGATAAGGGACTGAGGAGGAAACAAAAGGGAGAAGATGAGAATCAGTCTGTGGACGACTCGACTTGTCCAAACTCTACGATATGAAGCGTCAGGTGATGATGTTCTGCCTCTGCCCACACAAAGCAAATACCTAAAACAGACAAACAGGTGGAACCTCTCAGCGCTTAGGATGGAAGCTACTGCAGGAATCAGAGATAATACATAAAAAACACACACACACACACACACTTCTGCTGTGCTGCTACGTCTATTTATGGTCGGTGATGAGCAAAGACTCTGTCTAAATGTTTCTCAAGCATGATGGATGAGTGAGCGGCCGACTGGACTCAAGCCGAGGACGATCAGAGTGTGTGTGACTGTGTGTGTGTGTTTAACTTCTGCTGATGGAAAGTTAAGCAGCTGCAGAGAGAGAAGAAGAAGCAACAGGACCAAAAAGTGACGCAAGAGACAACACAAATAGACACAAAAAAAAGTGGCAGAGATGAACGAAACAATTGAAAAAAGAGAGACAAAAGCAAAAACAGATACTAAGAGGTAGGAAATGATCACAAAGAGACACAAAACAACCACAAACAGACATAAAACGATGTAGAAAGGACAGAAAATAAGAGAAAATAATCACAAAGACATGCAGAAAGGCACAAACTAACCTCAAAAACAAACAAAACCATGTAGAAAGGACACAAAATGAGACAAAATGACCACAAAGACATAAAACAGACACAAAACAACTACAAAGAGACACAAAATGACCATAAAAAGACACAAGAGACAACTGTATCAACATAAAACAATCACAAAAAACACAAAAAGTGACAACAAACATTGTCATGTTCATGTGTTTTCAGTGTAGGAGACTTTCACACTGTGCAGAGTGTGTGTGTGTGTGTGTGTGTGTGTGTGTGTGTCTGTGTGTGTGTGTGTAGACGCTGTTGAACTGCAGGACTCAGGAGAAACAGCAGATGTGAATTCCTCTCAGTCGGTGCTGAGGCTCTGAATCACACACATCAGGAGGAGGAGGAACAAACTCGTCTTTTAAGACTCTGTCATTATTAATCATCTCATTTTTTCATTAAAAACACAAAATACTGTTAAAATATAAAGTAAAAGTCAAGTATTTCCCTTTCTTTTTTTCCTATTTCAGTTCAAAACTTTGTTTGATTTAAACAGATACTGATGAGGGACTAAACTTGTGTTTTTCATAGTGAAAAAAACCAAAGCTTCAAATTAATTTGGGCAATAAACACACTTAAAGGGACATTGTGTAACTTCTCCTGTTATCTATTCAGGAAAATCGATTATTTGGTTCTTCAGTCTGTTTTTCATTCATCAGTAATCCCCCCCATCAACAAACTGAAGTGTTCCTTTCAGCTCTGAATGAGCCGTTCATATCATTCATATCTCCATGGAGCGGGTAAGCTCGGTGCTGCTGCCATGTTGTCATGTCTCCATGTTTTTACGTTCAGTGGCAGCGTGACGGTAGGAAACCACGGAAACTCAGCGGAGACACCGGAGCTGTCGGCTCAGGTGGAGGTGGCGTCTGTGAAAAGTCGCCGCGGTAACGCAGTGAGGAGGAACGGAGCGTTACACTGATGCTGCATTCACCTGCAGTCGGGCAGTCTGCCCAATTTCAGGTGAATGCAGCATGAAAAATACGATTGAGTTGCTTGCGATATACAACCGCAACGCTGGATGGGAGGAATTCCTACACAATGTACCTTTAATATAATATGATATAATATAATAAATCCTTCAGTCAGAGTGTGAACCATCCTATTGAACATTGAGCGTTAATGTGTTTTATTGGATGGTCGACAGACAGAACATGATCCTCCAACAGCTGAGCTCTTAAAGCGCCACGGGCCAAAGAGTGATGCCGTCGAAGGAATGCCCTCTCCGAATGTGTGTGTGTGTGTCTCTGTGTGTGTGTGTGTGTGTGTGTGTGTGTGTGTGTGTGTGTGTGTGTGTGTGTGTGTGTGTGTGTGTGTGTGTGTGTGTGTGTGTGTGTGTGTGTGTGTGTGTGTGTGTGTGTGTGTGTGTGTGTGTGTGTGTCTGCAGCTGTCGGAGGGAATGCCCAGTTAACGACACTCTCTCTCTCTCTCCAGGACCGGCTGCAGAGGGACACCAGCCAACGCTCACTATGGCTGTGTGTGTGTGTGTGTGTGTGTGTGTGTGTGTGTGTGTGTGTGTGTGTGTGTGTGTGTGTGTGTGTGTGTGGGGCTGAAGCACTTCCACATATGCCTACAAGTGTGTGTGTGTGTGTGTGTCTGTGAATGTGTGTGTGTGTGTGTAGTGTCAGCCAAGAGGGTCTCAGTATGAATGGCATGCCAACACAAACACACACACACTGCCCCTCCTCCTCCTCCTCCTGGTCCAACGCTCTTGGCTGCTTTACAGTTTTTCTCTATTGGTTTGGCTCAATTCTTGAAACAGAAATTACATTCTCAAAATAACATGGACAAATCTCCAAACCACCTTGCAAATGTTCACAACAGAATGGCATTTCTCATTGATTTCATCAAATTGCAAATGTCTTAGTACATGTCTCAAGTGTCTTAGTGCATCTTTGCAAATGGTTATGTACAAGTACCCTAGAGTTAGCACAGTGAGCATACATTCAGCACATTTTCCAAATGAATAGATCTTGCTGATCTAAGCTGATTAGTTGATTCTCAGTCTAATGGTTGCTCTCTCCAAAACATGTCAGCATGATTTCACTGTGTAAATCATCATATGCACAATAGTCTGTTCAACTGTCAAAATTAGTCAACATACTGTAGGCTAATACCATGAAAACCATATGAATTTCTTGCAGCATTTCATAAATTCATGACAGTAATTGACAGTCAGGTGAAATTAGAACTTGACTAACGAAGGAGGAGTTCCTACATCTCAGATGACCAATCAATCAGCTGTTTAGCTACCTGACTGGTGCTGTCTATGATTGTGAATGCTGCCAAACGCGTATATATAGAGCTTGGCTAGGGCCTGTACCTTTTGCAGTATAAACATGGAGGTACCTGGCCAAGAAAATTATCATGAGCAACTCCCTGCTCGAGGAAGAGGAAGAGGAGGAAGAAGAAGAAGAGGAGGAGGAGTGCGGATGCGTGGTGGAATAGGCGGATTTCATACATGTACATGTACAGAGAACTGTAGGCCTATACATTTTGTTTTTACAGTACATAATCTTGAGTTACTTTATGTAGGCTATATGTGAATAAAAATGGTTACAATTTCCTTGGCAACATGAGTGCAGTGTGTGTGATGTCAAACTTTGGAGGCTGCTCTTACTGTAAAGTCCTTTTCTTAGGTTTTATACGTCTCTGCCATAGTGACAAAACATCTAAGCATTTTGACTTGCAGTGCTCACAGAATGCCACAGGAATGATGCATTTTGGGGGCACTGACTACTTACATGAGAAAGAAGTTTGGTACTGACACATAAGTAAACTGTTTTGGGAGAGATATGAGGTTCTGCAGCTCATCCATGGTGTTATGCTGAACCATCCAGTTTATTTTTGGTAAAAGCACTAAGTGAATGCAAATGAGCCAAAAGCAATTGAGAAAGATCTTTGCCATTTTGATGGTACTGACACTTTACATGGTAAAGGAATCTAGTTTTGAAGCATGTGTGAACAGTTTTGGGAGAGATATGCGCTTTTGCTAGTGAGCTGTAATGTTGTGCAGAACTGTAAGACTGTTTGGCCAAATGGTCTTATAGTTTTAAGAATGTAATTTCTGTTTCAAGAAATGAGCCAAACCAACAGAGAAAAACTGTAACATAGTGTCACGTGTGTGTGTGTGTGTGAGATACTTTCAGTTCTGTTGACACACAGACACACAACCCTCTTCTCTCTATGACATCATCAGCCTCACACACACACACACACACACACACACTCAGCTGTAATGGAAGCTGACAGTGAATGGACGAAGGCAACGAGTCCAGAACCTCTGAAACCCAAAGATCCAGAAGAGGAGAGGAGAGGAAACAACAGAAGAGGGGCGGAAAGGAGGAGACAAGGAGAGGAGTAGAGCTTAGAAGATAGGAGACAAGGAGAGGATAGGAGAGGATAGGAGACAAGGAGAGGAGAGGAACAAAGAGGATAGGAGATAAGGAGAGGAAACAAGTGGAGAGGAGATAAGGGGGCAGGACAGGAAAGGAGGGGAGGAGAACAAGAGGAGAGTAGGAAACAAGATGAGGAGAAGACAACAGGAGGCGGTGAGAGGAGGAGATTAAGCGAGAGGAGAGGACGAGGGGAGGAGAGGAAACAACAGAAGAGCGGAGGAAAGGAGGAGACAAGGAGAGGAAAGGGAGATTAGATGAGTGGAGGGGAGGAAAGGAGAAAAGAGGAGAGGACAAGGAAGAAGAGTGGAATGAAAAGGATAGGAGATAAGGAGAGGAAACGAGTGGAGAGGAGATAAGGGGGCAGGACAGGAGAGGAGGGGAGGAAAACAAGAGGAGACTAGGAAACAAGAAGAGGAGAGAGGATAAGGGAGGAGAGGAGACAAGGAGATGAGGAAAGACAAAGAGAGAAGAGGAGAGGAAACAAGGAGAGTGGGGGGAAGAAGAAAGGGAGACCAGGGAAGGAGTGGAGTTAAGAGTACAGAAGACAAGGAGAGGGAACAAGAGGAAGGGAAATGGGAGAAGAGGGAAGGAGGACAAGAGGAGGAGAGGGAGAGAAAAAAGAAGAAAGAAGTGAAGGAGAGAAAGAGAAAGTGGGAGGATAAGGAAGGAGATGAAGAGGAGAGGAGGAGGAGAGAAAGAGAAAGTGAGACATGAGAATAGGAGGAGGAGGAGGAGAGGAGGAGGAGGACAGGAGGAGGAGAAGAGGAGGAGAGGAGCAGCAGCTGAGATGCAGCCTCCTCCTCCTCCTGGTGGATCGTTGAGGAGGTTCGAGGCGTCTGAAGCTCAGGGCAGCACAGCCGGCCCGGTCGCCGTGGAGACACCAGAGCGCATGGACATGTGGAGGAGAATGAAACTTATCGATTATCTACAGCAGCTCCGTCACCGTGACGACCGTGACGGAGAGAGAGAGAGAGAGAACAAACTGATCTTCACCTCAACAACAACAACAACAACAACTCTCTGTTTTACTGATTCTACTTTTGACTTTTCCTCCGTCACGGTCGTGAGGCGACTTCTCGCTGCCGGTGACAAACTCTGTGCATTCATGTCGTCAGCTCAGAAACTCACTCAGTACGGTTACATGTAAACTGGTCCCAGTTTACATAAAACAGGGAAAATTTAATCTAACAACTGACGGTGTTCGCTTCCTCAACATCGGTGGAGATATGCGTCGTTTCAGAGGGTTAAAGAGGAACTCTGCAGGATTTCCCATTTCTCTTTTTTTACCCCTATACCCCTACCCCTTGAAACGGAGCTACAAGGGAAAGGGGTTGAAAGCCAACCTGTGACGAGCCGCTGGTTTGCTCCACAGTTACTTTCTAGCATGAAAAAATATTAAAACTTAAAGGTGTTCAGAAAGGAAAATTGATTTTAAGTCCACTGTGGGTCTTAACATTAGTGTAATATCTCATCTATCAGACGATGGAGCCCAAACTTTGTGCAAAATTCTATTTTTGAGTAAATCCGGGATGAAAGTGGGGTCGTTTTTTTCGCATTGGATAATGCAGGCGCATGAATTATGCGTCATGTTGCTCATGATTCATCAGCCAATGATATTGGATCCATCGTCCGTCAATCAAATGTCTGAGACACACACACACACACACGGAGCTCGGTCTCGTCCCAAACATTGAATATCCCGCCCGCTTGATAACGATGGGTAAACTCGTGCGGCAACTCGTGGAAACTCGTGGAAGGAGGCGCGACAAACAGGACAAACGGGCATTTCTGAACACCTTTAATAAAGTGACGTAATAACAGCGCTACAGCGGGAAATAAAACAGCTTTTCGTTTTACAGCCACCGCTGCCGGTTGCCGCGAGATTCATTCTGGAAAACTAGTCATACCCCTCCGTTTGAAGTGTGCCTCTGGAAAATCTTCGTTTGAAGGGGTATAAAGCCCACTTACCCCTACCCCTCTGTCCTAGCGGGCACCCCTACACTCAAACGCACAAAACGGAGGGGTGGGGCTAAGTGGTGAAATGGGATTCAGCCTAACTCTGCTCCATGTGTCCCTTACCTCCCAGCTTCAGAGTAGCTACTAGTGCTGGTTAAATCATAGCAGAGGTCGAGTCGTGATTATGCAAATTCTGGCAGATTCAACTCAACGTGCCGTATCCGTGTCTGTACCTTTGGTCGGATTTGGGGAAGTCTGGTATGAGTCGGACTAACGCGTTTACATGCACTTTAATTGTCCAGTTTTAGTCGGATTAAGGCAATAATTAGTTTTTTTCAGCTGCCATGTAAACGTACTGAGTGATGAGTTTCACTTTGTGACTGTGTGTGACATGAACGCAGCACCGTCTCTATCCCAGCCAGCCGTTGAGCTGCGGTGCTGTAGTCTATAAGTTTACAGTCTGGAGACCCTGAGCTGAGCTGCTGACCCGGATTCTCACTAGTCCCTCCTCAGATCCGCTGGCGCCCAGAGGCGGGGGGGAGCGGCGAGCGCCCGTCCAGCACACGGACAGAACTCGCCAGCACACGCGACTCCTGGACACCCGGCGCAGCGCTCGCTCCTGCCAGCGTGCCAGAGCACTGCCGGACTAGAGCACGCACACACACACAGGTACAGACACACAAACATGTTCCAAAGCAGGGAGGTTAGATTAGAAAGAGAGAGGTCCAAGGTTAAAAGCAAAAGAAAAAAGTCTTTAATGTGAAACAGAGGAAGAAAATTAAGTTGAAGAAGATTAAAGAAGATGAAACAGAGTCCAATCAGGAGCTGGGAGTCGGGACAGAGAGGTTCAGGAACATGGATCATGTTACATATGAAGGAAAAACCCAACTACAGTCCAGGCAGCTGCAGCCTGTTAACAGCTGAGTTACCCCCTTCTCCACCAATAAGAACCTGGTGCTAGTTCGGTTCAACTCTCAACTCACTCCTCCAAAGAACCAGTTTGCTTTTCCACTGGCAAGAAGCCGAGTCAGAGCCACGTCTGTCTTTGTAAAGCTACTATAGAGTTCTCAACGGGCCTGAAAATTAAAAACTGGTCCGACCCGTGGGTGTTGAAGCCTGGACCCGTCTCACTAGGATTAATTCTCAACCTGAAACCGACCAAAGAAAGAAAAATAAGAGTTCTTTAGCTTCAACTGGGCTTGCATCGATTAGCAGTTTAAAGGGATAGTCATAGCAGTAGGTTCGTTACCTTTAATTGTCGGTGTAAGCTATTTCTAGAACGAGGCAATGCAGAGACTGCTTGCTGAAAAACTGCCGGGAAACTGTCGGAAAACGTGCATCAGCGACAATCCAACAACTCTATGAGATAATAACAGAACGTTACCAGACAGAGTTGTTTTAGAGATAAATTCATGCAAAACCGCCGATGCGCGTTGCCTTCAGGGACAGTTTTTCATGAAGCAGTCTCTGTATTTCCCTCTAAAACAACTCTGTCTGGTAACGTTGTGTTATTATCTCATAGTGTGGTGAATGTGCAGGTCACAACTTGTCCACCAGAGCGTCGTGGAGTTGTTGGATTGTGTATTTGATGAGTTTGATGAGGGAAACCAAGAAATCCCATGAGCCTCCGTAGCGTAGCTCTGACCAGCTCACTGCTCTGCTCCGCCGTTCTAAAAATAGCTTGCACCGACAACCGACAAACGAATCTACTGCTATGACTATAGGGATTATGACAATGGGCACTACTCATTACAAAACCATTTTCTTTGATTAGTCTCTTAAAGATGGATAAAGATATTTTATTTTATTCTATTTCTTCATTCTGTGGCTTATTCAGATTCTCTTTTCATCTACATTGTACAAAGCCTATTCAATATGTTTGCACTTTTATTCAGGTGAGAAGCCAAACTGTTGCTCTGTTTCCCTCCAGTCTTTATGCTAAGCTAACAAGCTGCAGGCTGCACATGAACACACCACACCGACACATGAAGAGTGAAGCTGCTCCTCCTGTAAAACTTTGACTGCAGAAGTTAAAGAACCAGTGTTTTGTCGGATTAAAAGATGTTATTCCTGAGATCAGAAGTGTAAACTCAGACAGCAGCTCTAACAGGAAGTGGAGGTGGAGGTTTTTACCTTGGCATCTTTGGCGTAGTAGAGAGTTCGGCCTCTCAGCTTGAAGTAGCGTTTTTTCCACCTCTGGAAGGAGCTGGTCTGTTTCAGCAACAGTCCCTCCTTTATACTGGTCTGCAGAGAGGAAACACACACAGGAGGGAAAACCATGAGCAACACCACACCACACACACACATAAACACACACCACACACACACATGTTGCATCTCACCCCATCTTGTATTTATCTACAGGAAACTGTCGAGATAAAGAAGTGTGTGTGTGTGTGGGCACCAATTTTATGCATGGGAGACGTGGAATAGGGCAATAAGAAGAAGAAAGGACACACACACACACACACACACACACACACACACACACACACACACACACACACACACACACACACACACACACACACACACACACACACACACACACACACACACACACACACACACAGCTGTAAACACACATCACTCACACTAACCGCCTCCTCAGAGAGAAAAGAGTGATGGACGTAGAAGGAGAGAGGAGAAGAGGAAAGAAGGAAGAGGACGAGGAGGAGGAAGGAGAGAAACTCTGTAACATGGGTTTTTTTAATGAGCTTAAAGGGATAGTTCAACATTTTGGCAAATTGGCCCATTGCCATAATAATCCCTATAGTCATAGCAGTAGGTTCGTTACCTTTAATTGTCGGTGCAAGCTATTTTTAGAACGGCGGAGCAGAGCTGCGAGCTGCTCAGAGCTACGCTACGGAGGCTCATTGATGAAAAACTGCCCCTGAAGGCAACGTGCATCAGTGGTTTTGCATGAATTTCCCTCTACAACAACTCTGTGTGGTAACGTTGTGTTATTATCTCATAGCCTGGTGAATGTGCAGGTCACAACTTGTCCACCAGAGCGTTGTGGAGTTGTTGGATTGTGTATTTGATGAGGTTGATGAGGGAAACCAAGAAATCCCATTAGTTTGCAGCTCTGCTCCGCCGTTCTAAAAATAGCTTGCACCGACAATTAAAGGTAACGAACCTACTGCTATGACTATAGGGATTATTATGGCAATGGGCCAATTTGCCAAAATGTTGAACTATCCCTTTAAGGAACGATGGGAAGACGAGGACTTCCTGTCTCTGATACAACCTGTGTGTGTGTGTGTGTGTGTCATGTCGAGTCAGAGCGTCACTCCATGTGCAACACACTCATCATCATTACGGCCACCATCAAACACACACACTGGATGTACAGAGCAAATACAGTGAGACATGGAACAGTGGACATGGAAAAGATAAAACACACACACACACACGGAAATGCTGTGTGGGGGGAACATCAATCTCTCTGGGCACACAAGAGGAGAGGTGGGGCACACACACACACACACACACACACACACACACACACACACACACACACACACACACACACACACACACACACACACACACACACACACACACACACACACACACACACACACACACACACACACACACACACAGAGCCTATTTATAGCGGAGGAAGGCTGCTCTGCTCTCCAAGGGGAGAATTACAAACAGACACAGAGGCCTGAAGCTGACATCCTGCCCACCAGCTGTGTCAACTTAAACACAGAACACACTGCTGCAGCACACACACACACACACACAGCCTCACTATGGACACACACACACACACACACACACACACACACACACACACACACTGGCATATACAGAAGCATGGTGGTGGTGGTGGCAGGAGATCACGTAGATTATTACAGAGACTATTAAAGAGATGTGAAGTTTGTTGTTGAGACTAAAGTTGTGTTGTTGCTGTTGTTACGGATCGGCTCTTAAAGGGCCGGTTCACCTTAAACAAGACAGTGTGTGTGTGTATGTGTGTATGTGTGTGTGTGTGTGTTGTTGGCAGGTCACAACTGTAAACTTTTTTTATACGGTGGAACCAAAAATAGTGGAAAACTCCAACCACAACCCGTCAACAATAATGACGACAACAGTATCTCTGTGTTCCTGCAGGCACAGCAGCACACTGACGACAACAGTTTACAACACACAATCACATCACTGAGTTGAAAATGAACTGTTTTTGATGATAAAATAATCTCAGATAATACATTTCAGTCATGTCTCAAGCTGAAAAAAGCCAAACACAGCTCTGGGTCCAGTCTGCCCCTAAATGGAGCCATTTTGCCCCTAAAATTTGAGACGGTGCAAATACATTTTTCATCTACTTGCACAAGTGCAACTAGTAAATTTGCAGCTTTTCTTTGTTTTTTGTTTTTTAACACAAGGGGCGATCATTTTTCTTCTATTCTTGTAAATAACTGTGTATATTCCTGAAACATTTATATAAATAACTATATATGTTTGTCTTACATTGTTTTTATATCTCTATAATTGCATATTTTTCTACCTTTTTACCTTGTATGTTACATGCTACTGTAACAACCAGATTCCCCATGTGTCTCATGTCTTATGACTATGACTGAAGATTATGGTATCTGTCATTACTGTGAATATTTGCTGTACAAGTCGATTCACAGTGTGCACCCCCATATTTTCTGTTTGCGCTCCTAAAATCTTAAGTTAGGGGGCAACTGTGCTCCTAGTCTGGAGCCCTGGCAGCTTTTCTTTGTTGCATTTTGCAGGAAATTCAACTTCTGTCTCAATATTTGGATAAAACAAGAAGCATGAAGACGTCATTTTGGACTGAAACTATAATCTGCACATTGATCTATTAAGGCGTTTGTTTTTGGAAAAAGTAGTTCCACTGAAAACAGTTTGAGATCTTTGGAAAATCCTCAGTCGTGACAAACAAAAAAAAAAAACAGATGCTGATGTGAATTTACTTTTCTCACTGTGAGGATTTTATTTCCCAAAACATGTCTCAATAATAATAAAAAGTAGCTGCATGCCTGAATCCCAGCGGAGGCACAGTAAGTGAGGCAGAAACATGTTTTGTTGTTCAGATGAGCCGATCTCTGCTCTGTCGGGAAGTTTGGGACGCTGAGCTTTTCTGATTTTTACACTGGTTCAAGCTGAGGTTACTCCAGTGAAATCACTTCAATAATATTTTTTTTGGAGGTTTTATAAAACGTGTGTTGCCTTCAGGGACAGTTTTTCATCAAGCAGTCTCTGTATTTCCCTCTAAAACAACTCTGTCTGGTAACGTTGTGTTATTATCTCATAGCGTGGTGAATGTGCAGGTCACAACTTGTCCACCAGAGCGTTGTGGAGTTGTTGGATTGTGTATTTGAGTTTGATGAGGGAAACCAAGAAATCCCATGAGCCTCCGTAGCATAGCTCTGAGCAGCTCACGGCTCTGCTCCGCCGTTCTAAAAATAGCTTGCACCGACAATTAAAGGTAACGGACCTACTGCTATGACTATAGGGATTATGGCAATGGGTCAATTTGCCAAAAATGTTGAGCTATCCCTTTAAGCTTCTTCTGAGCAGTAAACGACAGAGAGGCCTTGATGGAGCTTCTTCTTCTATAAGGACCAGAATGGCTCCAGCATCACTATAACGACATCACACACTCTGACAGAGACGATCAGCGAACGGTTGAAAAAAACAAAACAAAAACACACACACACACACACACACACAACAGGAAGTGGACACATTGTGGGTTTTTCTCCAGCAGGCCGTGCGTGTGTGTGTGTGCGTGTGTGCATCCACCTCCGTACGTTACAGTAATTCCCTGCTTCCACTTCCTGAGTTCGGGCCTGAAGGCCACATTCCTGCCACGGATTAAGGTGAAATACCTCGATGCTCACTTCCCTATAAGGCCTCGGCTGCTTTCTGCTTTTTGCTTTTTTGCTTTTGCCTCCAGTTGCACCACAATCAGAGAGAGTGGGACTGAAACATGAAGTCATCTCCTCATTTAGAGCCGAGCCGAGCCGAGCCGAGCCGAGTCGGCGGCCATCAGAGCCCCGAGGAGCTGCTGCTGCATGGGGAACTCCTCAGCAGAGCAGAGCAGAGCACAAACACAAGGCCGCATGTTGTTGCTGTTGATGATGATGATGATGATGATGGTGCTTCCCTTGCAACACATGCATACTCACGTGAGCATGCACACACACACACACACACACATGCGCACACACACACACGGTGGGCTGTACAGTCAGCTGCTGCTTGGACAGTTAATCCAACCCGACGTGAGGACGACTGAGAAGCTTAATGAGCGTCTCATGACTGACGCAGACACACACAGAGTAACTGAGCTGCTGGAGAATCCACTCGTTACACAACAACAAGAGCTGCTGCTGCACAACCACACACACACACACACACACACACACACACACTGAATACACATTTTATTAGGAACCTCTGTTCACCCTTTTATGCATGCAATCGAATTCAGCCAATCACAGAGCAACAGTGCAATGCATTAAATCCTGCAGCTAAAGGTTCAGGATGTTTGTGTTAAAGCTCCTTCAAAATAAAGGTAGATGTTTGTGTTAAAGCTCCTTCAAACTAAAGGTAGATGTTTGTGTTAAAGCTCCTTCAAAATAAAGGTAGATGTTTGTGTTAAAGCTCCTTCAAAATAAAGGTAGATGTTTGTGTTAAAGCTCCTTCAAAATAAAGGTAGATGTTTGTGTTAAAGCTCCATACAGTATAAAGGTAGATGTTTGTGTTAAAGCTCCTTCAAAATAAAGGTAGATGTTTGTGTTAAAGCTCCTTCAAACTAAAGGTAGATGTTTGTGTTAAAGCTCCTTCAAAATAAAGGTAGATGTTTGTGTTAAAGCTCCATACAGTATAAAGGTAGATGTTTGTGTTAAAGCTCCTTCAAAATAAAGGTAGATGTTTGTGTTAAAGCTCCTTCAAACTAAAGGTAGATGTTTGTGTTAAAGCTCCTTCAAAATAAAGGTAGATGTTTGTGTTAAAGCTCCATACAGTATAAAGGTAGATGTTTGTGTTAAAGCTCCTTCAAAATAAAGGTAGATGTTTGTGTTAAAGCTCCTTCAAAATAAAGGTAGATGTTTGTATTAAAGCTCCAACAGTATAAAAGTAGATGTTTATGCATCAGTCACTCTTTATAACTGTGATGAGCAGACAAACCTCCAACCCTGAGCTCATCATGCATGGACGACCGACAACAGCAGCTAAAGTCGTCTCATGGTTTCATCATCATCAACATGACCTCCTGACCTCAGATCAGCGGCAGCAGCTCAAACATCTAACGCATCAGACTGGATCTGCAGATATCGTCAACACGGAGCAGCCGACCGAGTCTCTGAGGAAACGTTTCAGCAGCAACATGTGGAGGAATCCACGGCATGAAGAGCTGAGCTGAGGCTCTGCTGCTCTGGGAGGGAGGAACTACACCCAAACATCTCAAGTGGGAGAATTTAACATTTGCATTTTTTTATGTGTGTTTTCTTCATTTTGACAGATGAAGCTGCAGCCACTGTGACTAAAACCAGGCTTCTCTGTGGAAGTGAATCATTTATTATTCAGAGTTTTTGTCTAAAAGGAGAAACTTTCAAACTCTGAGTGTCTGTCCAGCAGCAGCAGCAGAACTAAGTGACTTTGCTCCAGTTGGATGTTCTATTTTCTATTTTGTCCCTCCTTGGCCTCCATAGTTCCTTTCCTTGTCTTCATCTCCTTCCTGTTGCCAAGTAGGCCAGAAGTGATCTATAAATAGTCGCTCACTCACTGTGCTTTGCCTCCGTGCTTTGCCTCCGTGCTGCTGCTGCTGCTAAATAGTGAGACACAGTCCTGACTGAGCCAGAGCAGGAATGAGTAACCTGAGCAGCACCGCGGCGTGTACGTACACCCACACTGAGCCCCGCTGCTGACAGCGTGACACAAACACACAGCTAAAACAGCACACACACACACACACACACACACGCACACACTTATACAATGGACAAAGGCTCGGGTGATTCCAATGAGTCCAGCAGCTGTTGGTTGGTTGGTTGGTTGGTGGACTGCAGCGGGTCGTGTCTCTGTCTGACGATACGCAGACAAACAGTCACAGCTGCTTCACACTGGACTGCAACATGAACTTCAGCTCCAGCTACAACAGGCTGCTTCATACTAACAAGCTGTGTTGTAGGCTAAATCGCCCCCTATCACGGATGTAATGCACTATATAGTGTGTTCGCCATTTTGTAGTGTTGTTCGAATTCTCCGTGATTAATTTCATCCAGTGGATGAAACACCCACAATGCACCGCAAAATTGAGTGAACAAGCGATATACACTACTTTCTACTCCCGTATCCCACAATGCAATGTGGTCGTGTTTTGCCAGAGAAGAATTGCAAGCTAATTAGCATGTTAGCTACGATTTCTTTAGGTTATTTACCAGTAAACTCCTCAGACGTATTTGCCTTCGCTCCGTTTGCCTGAGCAGCAGGAGTTGGACAGCAGCATCCCAACAATAACAGGCAGCAATAAATCAATCTAATAAAGAAACTGTAGTAGAATATTAAATACGAGCTAACGAGCTAAGCTAATAGCCACAGCTCACGGTCGGGACACACAACAGTAGGCCTAGTTGACCAAACCAAACTTATGATATTTCAACAGTTTATTGTCCGAGTAACACACAACCACGCAGAATCACATCCTCAAATGTTCCCACAAGTGTCTGGTTTTTCTTATTTTATCTTTATGTGTCCGGTTTGTTTAGGCTACATGATTCTTGGCGCGTCTGCCTACGTCACATTATCACCTGGCGCATCTGCTGATGCAACCACGCTCAGAAAATGACCGTAGTATGTGTAGTGGATAGGGAGTGAGTGAATGAGTGGATGATTTCGAACACAGCTGTCTCTCTACCTACTACCTCTCTTTTCTCTTACTGCTCTGTGTCCTAAACCAATTAGCCGTCCCTTCTGGGCCTCACTGAGGTTTCTATCTAATTAATCTGATAAAAAATGCTTGACTTTCCACCTCCCTCTCTCGTTAGCTTAATTGTTTTACAACCGTTTTACTGCAAAGAGCAAAGGTGGGAGATTTTTTCTATTTTATTTTTTTAAAGAGAGAGAACAGAGCTGGAAACTACCTCACAAATCAACATTATTGAGCTCAAAGGAAACGACTCTGCTGCACCAATAAAAAACAAACCTTTATAGTTTAACCATCACTTCACAGCTCAGCATCAGATAATCTGTCTTGTTTCAAATGAAATGGGAACTTTGTAATAATCTCAACAATGAAAAACTGAAGGTGTATTGATCAAAAATTAAAAAAAATTGTGCAGGGTTATTTGTGTTCTTGTCAAACGTGGGTTTACAGCTGCTAGGCTAGTTGTTTCCCCCTGTTTCCAGTCTTTATGCTAAGCTAAGCTAACTACCTGTTGACTGCAGCCAGATACTGACAGATACAGAAATAAACAGCAGCATCAATCTTTCATTTCACATTTCACATTTCCTGTCTCCTACAAATTAAAGCAGAAGTAAGTGATCCGGTGGTTTTGGCTAACTTCTTGTCAGCCGATGGAGTTAGCAGTCCCCGCCCTCGTCCCTACGTCACCACATTCACGCGCATCCCTTGGCTGCACACACTGAGAGGACCGCCCCTTTATGCCGTTCTCTCTCCTCATTGGATAAAGGTTGTAGGATACAAGGAATGTTTTCTCCTCGGCTCAGAGCAGAGCAGAGTGACTGACAGACCCGTGTTTCAGACCAAACACTCTATAGAAGTGATTGCTGTCGGAAGATATAACTATTTAAGACTTATATTAACACAAACATTCTGCTTACTTCTGCTTTAAAACTGAACTCCCAACAGCAAAAAAAATCCTCCATCTGTGGAACACAAACACTTTGGATAGAAGATAGAAGCTTTTTCTAATTAAACCATGCAGACCTGGATCGTTGTGTTCGGTCTCTTACTGAAGAAACACGGTCATCATCATCATCATCATCTCATTTAACTCTTGCAAGAACATAAAGAAGCAGAAATCCTGAAATGTGCGAGTGCGACTTCAACAAACACCGACTCTAAACCTCCAGCCAGGCCTCGGTCATCGACGTACGGCCTCCACCTCTCGTCTTCTTTCTCTCCTAAACATCTACGTCCTTGTAGCTGCAACACAACGCACAAAGACTTACACACATCACTCTCCAGGAGACGACCCATCTCCGTCCTGCTCCATCACCTCATGACCGACGGGACAAACTGCTGCTGCTGCTGCTGCTGTATCCGTGGTGATGATGGTGATGGTGATGATGCTGATGCTGAGAGAGAGGAGCCTCTGTCTTCGGCCTCATTCCACAAAGTTAAACCTCCATTAGCAGCTCATTTATCCTTCCTGAGTGACTGAGACTCTGTGCAGCGTCTGTGGAGCCAGAACAATCACCGCTTTTTTTTTTTACAAACCTCCTCTTCTTCCTCCCGATCTCATCCCTGTCCTCTGTCCTCTGTCCTCTCCTCCTCCTCCTCCTCCTCCTGTTGTTGCTGCCGTCTTCTTGGCATATCGTCCTCTCCTCTCTCTGTTGGGTGTAATTGTAACTCTGCGCCCCTTCCTCCTCCGACTCCCACCACATGCTAAAAATTTCACCGCGGTGATGGGAAAATTACAATCCAGTGCAGTTGGGAAAGGGGGTAATTCCTCTGTCTGTGATCCGCTTTGTGCAACCGGACCACATGCATGGGTAGTTATACATGTGTCAAAGTGGGTGATTCAGCTCCAGCTTTGTGGACTTCAACTTTCACATTGTGTCATTGCTGCAGCAGCTTTGTTTCCCCTTGTGCTCTCTTTCTATACAACCTCTCATCATCGCATCACTTTAACATGAAAAGCAACTTTTAAATGCAGAAAGAAAAAAAAAACAAGTGGCAAATTTCCTGTTTGAGTGCTATACGGTCTCAGTACAATCCTCCAGAGGAGGGTTTGTTTGCCCACGCTTTCTCAACAGGAAGTGCAAGACATCTGAGCGGGCAAAACCCACGGCACTCGGAGGAGGAAGGCGTGTTCCTCCCTTCTCCTTTTGCTTCTTCTTGCCTATTAACTTTGCAAATGTAAATTAAACAACAAGTGCACAAACGTTAAAAAGATTCAACAGCTTCCAGGAGGATTTATCCACCAGAAAACAAGAGAAAGGGTTATTATAGTTCAAGTTCACTAAAACTAAAGACAATTAGTTACAACAACGAATGACAATCTTTCCAAAATCGAGAACTAAATAAAAACTCCAGTGAACAATGCAAAACTAACTATAACTTAACTGAATGTCAGATAACATCAGCTGAGTTGTAGTTTTCTTAGAAACGTCTAAAGCTGCAGGAAGAAAACGCCACAGCTAGAGATGCACATGATTAACTGTTTAACCATTAACCCATTACAAGAACTTTGACCGATTAATACTATCAATTCATTTTTTTTTTATTAGCTCCTTATGTCGTCAACTCATGAAGAGCTGCAACAATTAATCGATTAATCCAACAATAATAGATAAATGAAAAATGATTAAAAGTAACGTCAACTATTTTGATAATCTAATAATCGGTTTGAGTCGTTTTTTTAAGAAAAAAAGTCCAGATTCTCAGGTTCCAGCTTCTTCAATGTGAATATTTCTGGTTTCTTTGTTCCTTTATGACAATAAAGTGAGTCTCTCTTTGGTTTGTGGACAAAACAAGACATTTGAGGACGTCGTGGTTTGGGAAACACTGATTGATGTTTTTCACCATTTTTTTTTAAAATTTTTATTGACCAAACAACTAATCAACTGATCATTTACGTAATTGTAATAATATATAATAATGAAAATAATCGTTAGTTGCAGCCCTAAACTCATCTCCACGTGCCTTCAGTCATATTTCGCAGGAAAAAGTTACACAGATGGGAACATTATGGGATGCAACTAAAAGGGAAAAATCCCACAAATGTAGAAGTTCATCTTCAGAGGCGTTCTCCTAAAACCTGAAAAACTCAGACTAAGACGAAATAAAAATTAAACTAAAACTGCTTCATCACTTGTTGAACTCACTAAAACTAAACTGGAATAAAAAAGCAAACTAAACCAAAAAACTAAATAAAAATAAAAACTAATGAACATTTTAGAGCTATAATAATAACCTTGGTCTGAAGTCACAGAGCGTCTCACCCTGGATATAACTCTATCTCCTCTATCTGCTCTGGATTATTCTCTGGTTTGCAGCGAGTGCCGTCTCAGCAGCAGCAGCAGCTCCAGCCATCAGCTCTGCTTTCAATCACACAGCTACAGCATTAGTCACAAGTTTGTACGCTCTCCTCTGCAGCAACAACAACACACAACGCACAACACACGCAGTGAGGAGGCTGAGACAGTGGAGCCATGTGAATCCAGCAGGTATCTATCTTATTGTAATTAAAGAGCTTAATGGATGAAGAGCACTCACAGCAACAAACAGGCTTCGAGTTGCTCCATCGACTACATGACAAACGCTTGATGTGCAGCATATGATGGAGGATCAAGTTCCCTCCATTTACTCTGCAGCCGACAGCACAGATCTCAGATCAGATCGGTCTCATCTCGTCTCTGCATCAGCTGCCGCTCATTCAATAAAGACAACAAGTCCTCACACACACACACACAGCTGCCGTCCGATATATCGATCGGGCCGTGATGGCTTTATAAACGGCCGTCAGCAGCAGAGGCATCAACGTCAACATCAGCATCAACAAACGGGAAAAACTTAACCACTAATGGCAGCGGTGATGTGAGCTGACAGACCGTCTGACTGCAGAGAAGATGTTTCATGAACCATCTTCATCACATCCATAAAACATGATGAACATTAAGCTGAGACACTACAGGTGAATAGGGTAGAAATTTAAACTAACAGATATCACCATGAAACTTCCCAAGTTTATCACTTACATTAAGACAAATATTTTTTGTATTACAAGTTTCGTCAAATGTTATATTTAAATATGTAAATGAGGCAATATGTAATGAAATATGCGCAAATTTGCATACATTTCCATAACCGAAATCTGAACAATGCATAAAGCTACTTTCAAAATTATTGTTTTATTTTGTTGACATATTAGAGTCAGAAGTTTTTACAGAGGGGATTCTGGATATCTCTTTTTATCACTTTGTAAATGAGAAAATACTGTCACCAGCCCTAAAAAAAAAATCTAATTTCGCCATGTTTTTAGGAATAAAATGTTGTATAAATCAGGCTGTGGATGATATATCAACAATCCCCTCTGTAAAAACCTTCAGAATATAGAAAGGGATCAAACTGGAAGGTTTGGTGTCTGAAGCTCAGAGTCTGAGGGAAAACTCATTTTGAGAAAACGGCCTTTAAAGACTTGTACTGTAAAATTCCATAGATTGTTAATGTAAATCCTACTTTTACGATTGGTTGCTGATACGAAGGAGATTACAGTTTTTAGAGCCTACATCATTGTTCAGGAGAGAGAGCTTTACAATGATACCTGACATGACATGGGTCAGACTAACTTTTGGTGAATTTAGGAGAAATCTACTGACAGAAGAGACAAAATGAAGTAAAATAAAAACCTTAATGTGGATTTTCTACAATTTCTTTCCACTTTTCTGAAATAATACATGTTAAGGAAGAAGAATAGCCCCAAATGTGCATGAAAAACAGTGTTTTTGCCTGTAGTGTCTGGCCTTAAATCACTTAAAGCTGCTATATGTGTGTTTTCTGTGCTGCCTTAGACACATGAGTTGTTGTTATTTCTGAAAACTTGCTGGCACATCGTCCCCGTCTCTCTCTCTCTCTCCTCCGCTACTTTGATTTACTGACATGTTTTTGTTTTTCTAGATTGGAAAAATGCAAAAATGCAAAAAAAAAAGAAAACTAAACTAAATGGAAACAAAGAGCGAGCACATCGTCGTCTTGTGTTCAACCAAACCAGCTGCATCGTCATGGATTCGGTCAATAAGGGGACGAAAGATGTGGTTGCCTGTAGCAACCAAAGAACCACAGAGATAGTGGACATAGAGAGAGAGAGAGAGAGAGAGGGATGGACATAGACGATGTGATGGGCAAGCGCACACACACACACACACACACACACACACACATGCACAGACACACACACACACACACACACACAGTCCAGAGCTGAGCAAACAAGCCAGTGGAACAACACTCAGTGAGTCAGTGCCTGCATGATCCATTAGTAACTCTCTGCATGCACACACACACATACACACACACACACACAGACACAGACACACACACACACACACACACACACACACACACACACACGCACACATACACAACAACAACCCTGAGACCTTTGTTAGCACAACGTCAACATGCTAAACACACTGATACAATTACAGCACAAGTGCTTTATACCAGTGTGATCGCAGCAGCATAGAGGCTCATATAGAGGCAGATTAGCCATCCCATCACTTTACACACACACACACACACACACACACACATCTGTACTGCAGCGTGTGTGTGTGTGTCACCGTGACTCACAGCAACACTTGTGAAACTCCTGCAACTGGAACTTCAGAGGCGACAGGTGAGTAAAGAGTGCGTGCATGTGTGGAAAAATCAACTCACAATAAACCGTCCTGCAGGAAATTTCACCAAACACGAGCTGCTGCTGCTGCTGCTGCTGCTGCTGCTGTGTTTACACTTATACTCTTATATTATTACATCAGCCTGCTGTAACCTGCAGCCACATCACCATGACGCTGTAAAACTGACAGAAAATCAATCAATCAATCAATCAATCACAGCTTTCACTTAATCATTCATCCAGTTAAAGAACCAAACATCTGGCACACAGGCAATCAGACTGTTTCACTCCTCAACCTTCTGTAGGAGGTGAACATAGACAGAGATATGTCCAAAACACAACAACAGACCTCGCTTTTAAATTATGTTTTGGCCATTTTGCACAAGTATTATAGCCAATCATATTTAAATGATGTACAGTAGTGTATATTTTATTGTTTTAGACATTGTAGGATATATTTTATTATATATTTCCTCTTGTATTCAATTTCTATCTATCTATCTATCTATCTATCTATCTATCTATCTATCTATCTATCTATCTATCTATCTATCTATCTATCTATCTATCTATCTATCTATCTATCTATCTATCTATCTATCTATCTATCTGCTGCATCAGCCTCTAAAACAACAACAGCATTTATCATCTAAAGACAAAAAAAAAATATTGATGAATGTATTGGATTTACTGTACTGTTGCAGCGCTGTAGTGTGCACTACACTATGGTTGTGAATATGTGTGTGTATGTGTGTGTGTGTAGGGGGGGCATTTGCATAAGAATAGCATGACAAGCTGTCCCTCTACTGCCCCCGATCTCTAAATATACCCCCCGACACACACACACTCACACCACTAGCACCCGTGCTGCTGAATAATGCAGGTGGGGTGGAGTGGAGCAGTCAATAATTAAGTGGATCCATTGGTGTGGGAGGATGGCACTCATTTACCGTGTAAAAGATAAGTGGGCCAAGAGAGCTAAGGTGTCAGAGGGAGGAATCAGCAGCAGCACATGCAGCATCCTCTTATTACTGAGCCCCCCTCCCTTCACACACACACACACACACACACACATGCTGCAGCTCTTTAGCCCTGAGTTTTACAGGTTAAAACACCTTGTTTTAGGTTCTTTTTTTAGACATTATAGGTTAAAACACTGTTTCAAACTGTTTCTCATTGCCTGTTTATACTTTATATTGACAGATACATCATAAAAAAGATATAATTATGCATTTTTTTCACCATAAAATGCATTTAAAATGGAGTTAGAATGAAATTTTAGGGGTAAAAACAACATTCTGTATTGAAATTATGAGTTAATGATAAAAACAGGTGCTCAGTTAATGGATGCACCTTCGTTTAGAGCTCCAACTAAATGTCTGTCCTTCATTACGGATGAATCTGCCAGTTATTTTCTCCATCAACATATTAATTAATAATTTGGTCCATCTTAAATGATGATGATTAACACAGGCTGCCATTTAGTGGTGCTTTAATTTGCATCTTTGCTCTGAATAAACAGGTGGAAAAACTAAATATGTAAAAAATAGGCTAATAATAAAATCCCTGCAGCAGCTGAGTGAGGCCTGTTGATCAGAACAACTGTAGCTCTGCAGCTTCTTCTCTGCTGCTGCTGCTGCTGCACTGCAACTTATTCACACTGCAGCAACAGGTTTTAACAAGTTTCTCTCTGTGTTGCTCTGGTGCAGAAAATGTCTGAGTGAGTGTGGATGAGGAGGATGCAGCTCTGCAGCCTCATCATCATCATGGAGGAGCAGAGGATAGGGATGTTTACTCCTCAGCAGTATGTAGTAGGCTAGTAGTAACCAGGCAAGAATTGCTAAGAATACATTCTTATTAAGGCAATGGCCTGGTAGGAGGTGAAAGACCTCCTAATATAAGGGGCAAGGGAGAGGGGGAGTAGCCTATAACATTAAAATATAGACAATAAAAAACACATATGACAACAGTGACACAAAAGAAAAAGAAGAATATAGACAATAGGACTTTAACATAGCAAAGACATACCGCAAAGTGACAGTTAATTTGACATAGGCTCCAGTGACATACAACAAGTTATGTAAAGACAGTGATAGGTTATTATCTGTCTTTTATGTATTTCTTCTAGTCCCTATGGACCTCTGATTGTGTCCTTACTGTAATAAAGTCTTATTATTATTAATAATAGTCTTATTATTAGACACTAGACAACCATATAAGAGTTCACAGTCAATCAGTGCCTTGCTCAGCACCACAACAACAACACACAGCAGCCACACGGTGAAATCCAAACCCACACATCCATGTACAAACAGCGAGAGAGACAAAAGAGCCATGCAGCCGGTGGAGGAGGAGGTGGAGGTGAGGGGGGGGGGTCTTACCTTGCTCCTGATCTGGCCGGAGGTGGAGACTTTCCGGATGAGTTTCTGGGGGCCTTCCTGCTCCGCGTCGCTGTCGGAGGACTCGTCCCCTGCAGCAGCGACTGATCCCGGTCCTGATCCTGGTCCGGCCACAGCAGCAGCGCCCACCACATGGGCATGGATCCCCGCTGCAGACACCGCCCCCACCGCCACCGTTGTTGTTGGCCCTTTCTCCTCCGGCTCCTGTCGAGGGAAGGAAGGAGGAGAAGAAAACCAGTCGGGGTTAGGGTGGTGGTGGTGGTGGTGGTGGTGAGCCTTGGCCCGGTCTGCTGCTGCTGCTGCTGCTCCTCCCTTTCCCTTCCTCTCCTGCTGCAGCCGAGAGGAGCTGCTGCTGCTGCTGCTGCTGAACGCTGCCGGATGAGACGCGTCTCTCCTGGCTGTCATCTCTGTCTCTGTCGGTGTGTGTGTCTGGGTCGGTGTGTGTGTGTGGGCTGCTGGTAAACGCATAGGGATTGTAGCATGTCGCGGATGGCGCTCCAGCTCCAGCTCCTCACCACACACAGCGAGCACTGACTGAGCAGCAGCAGCGTTTAAACCAAACCCACTCCCCCTAAAAACACCACTATACCGACACTCTCCACTCTCCTCCTCCTCCTCTCCTCTCCTCGGTCCCTGCTCGGCTGACGGTCACGGAGAAGGAGGGAGAGAGTAAAAGAGGGAGAGAAAGGGAGGGAGAGAAGGAGAGAGGGAGAGACCGCCTCACCCCCTCCGTCAGCCGGTGGAACATGTCCGAGTCCCGGTCAGACCCTAGCGGCTGCTTCCCCTCATGCAAACTACTCTGATTTACAACTGTAATGTAGTAGAAGGCTAATTATTAAACTGCACAAACTGTTGCTGCTGTTAATATTTATCACCATTAGAAATAACATTATAACAAATTAATAATAATAAAAAAAAAGATTAGAGCTCAAGGATGCAGTCTGTAGAATAAAATAATCGATAATCATGTTTTACTTTACTGTGCAACAGGAAAATGAACTGTAGCTAGGCAGTATAGGCTATTTATTTATTTATCTATTCGAAATAGCCTCGCTATATAGCCTATATGCATATAAGCCATTTGTTTCACAAGATCATTTTTTATAGTGTAGTAGCCTATAATAACCTCAATAATAATCTTGATAAATGATTATTATTTATGTAGCTAAGTGTCACTTAACGACGTGAGAGGAGTTGAGATAAATTTCCATTCAGCGGGCAAGACGAAACAGGAGTGGGATTTTTTTTAAAGGAAATGACAGAAGAAGGAAAGAAAGAGGAACAAGAAGAAAAAGAGAAGAGGAGAGGTGAAAAAGGAGAGAAGACGAAAAAGAAGGAGAAGAAAAGCAGAGGGAGTCCTCTTTCATATGAGAATAAACACAACCAGCCCCGGAGAGTTGTCCATTAAATCCAAGGAAGGAAATCGAGTTACGCATCAATCCGGAGTCTTTTAGTGGAAATGACTTAAACGCCGTCACTATACTTTTGTCTTTGTAGCTTCACCGGGAATAAAAAAAAATTAAAGAAAATGAGATTAAATCGTTATAAAGTGACGTTTTAACGGGTTTCGTATAATCCTCCTCCACGGTAAAAAGAGGAAATCAGTGCAGACGGAGACGGAGAGGATGAAGCAACTCCAAACTCCACTACACACAGACAGGAACACGCTGTAGCCTAATAATGATCATAATATTATTAATAGCTAATTATAATAATAATAAATCAGACTTTCTGTGTTTTTGGGGAGAAACTGAGTCGGAAGCCGATTTAAAATTTAAAAAAAAAGTGTCCAGAGCTGAGTTGGTACTGACCAGTTCCTCCCAGGCCGGGCTGCGGGTGTAGGGGTAGATAACATCCTCCATAGTCCCACAGCTGAGAGTCCGCGGAGAGAAAACCACCGAGATCACGGAGAGGAGAAGAGAGGAGAGGAGGAGAGGTGGAGGAATTCACATTCACAACCTGCCTCGCTGCCCTCTCTCCGCTCATATGCCGCGCTGAAAAGACGGGATTTAATTCGGCTTCCTTCCTCCTCCTCGTCCTCCTCCCTCCTCCTCCACTACACCACCACCACCACCACACCTCCTCCAGCGCTGCTCCTCCTCCTCCTCCTCCTCCTGCTCCTTCTTCCAGAGGCCGAGCCCATCAGCGCTCCACGTGATAAATGTCAAACCCGCTTAAACGCACAACACAACACAACACAACACAACACACTCACTCACTCACTCTCGAGGGAGGTTTGTGTGCATGTGCGTGTGTGCGTGTGTGTGTGTGTGTGGTGCTTAGGCCATAGGCTATATAGATGTGCGCGCCTGGCGTGCACGTGAGTGAGTGAGTGAGTGAGTGGGTCTAATAAGGGGAATGTGAGAGGAGTTTGAATGACGTCATCTATTTATCCACCGTTTAAATCTAATTTAATGAGATCTACAGTAGCTATTTCCCACCATGTCGATTGATCTAATTTGGTCCATCCAGGCTTCTGCAGGTATTATCTTCACTTGAATCAACAAATATGAATCAATACATTCACTTACCGTATGTATTCATTCATATATACAGTATAGGCTATATATATATATATATACTGTATATACAGTATATATATATATATATATATATATATATATATATATATATATATATATATATATATATATATATATATATATATATATATATATATATAAGTGAATGTATTGATTCATATTTGTTGATTCAAGTGAAGATAATACCTGCATATATATATATATATATATATATATATATATATATATATATATATATATATATATATATATATATATATATATATATATATATATATATATAGGCCTATAAAATATCTTCTATCTCTGTTCTATTCAGTTTTATTATATTGTATAAATCCTAAATTGTAGTCTATATAGTAGCTATATGCATATTTTTTGCACTAGAATATACATTTTATTCTATTTTATATCATTTTATTTTATTTTTTCGCTAAAAAAAAGTGTCATTAATCATATAATACAATTTATTGGGCTATTTAAGTCACTTTAGTAAAGAAACGCTTAATATTTTAGTGTCAGAAACTTGGTTTTGATGTAAAAACAACACCGGAACTAATCAGAAGACGCTGGTTCAACAAACCGCTCCAGAAGACTTTAGACTTAAATTCAGGACCACCAATTTAATTCTATTTAGTAAAGAAACGTTTTATATTTGTGTGTCAGAAAAAAAAAAAAGAAAAAAAAATACACCGGAACCAATGAGACACTGGTCAACAAAGCGCTCCGGAAGACTTTAGTTCCGGACCGGCTTGTCCCACTGTTATTATCTTCCCCCGCCGACAGAATGAGCTGACAGTTGTTATGAAATGTGAACAGAGCTGCACAACTAGGCTTCAGGACTTTATATCTTATTCACTATGTTTTGAATGTTAACTAAATAGTTTTTTATTTAAATTAAAAATGCACAGCCAGATCTTGTGTCGCGGCTCTTCGGCCGCCGTCGCTGCCCGGAGGATGCGGAATATTCTGGGATGTGTCCTGGGGAGAGACGGCTGGATGTGGAGGAGCCATGAGGTCAAACTGCTCAACACGTCCTCAGGTAACAACTACACTTGAGACAGTCAGGAAAGTCATAAAAAAACAAGCACAATAGAATAAAAAGCTCGTTTTTAAAGCGGAACCAGAACATTTATTTATGTGTATGATAATGCAAAAATAATCAGCCCAGATGTTTTGGGGCTGAGGTGAAACCATTAGCGGCTGTTTGGTGATAATAATTAAAGTTTTTCTGAATGAACACAATGAGGTGACAACTGTGTGATTAACATTCAACGTGACTTTGACCTGGGAATGTGAACAACGCGTTAGTTTAGCTAATAGGTGAAAGGTTAACATCAGATATATTCAACTGTGTCAAGTCATTTTACTGTGTCAGCTAGAAGCTAGAAGTATAGTAGCTACAGTGGTTTAAAATAACAAATGTTTAGGTCTTTTTTAAATGTCTTGTGTGTGTTTAAAAGGTGGTGTTGATACATTTCTGTTACCCTTTGGTTTCAGACAAATAAAGTTTATATTCTAGTCCGTTCAACGTTATAGGATAATTACAATCTGGACCTTATTTCTAGCATAAATACGATCATTTACCCACCCAGATAACTTTGGTGTCATTGCAAGTCGTATCTTTAATGTGCGTGGCGCTCAAAGATGACATCATCCAGGTCAGAGGTCAGTAGGTCAACCTACAGACCCCGGATGTTGATAACAGCTAACCCCGGACTCAGAGGGGAATAGCACTAGCCTATCAGAACTAAATATTGATGAAATGAAGGAGTTTCTCTGCAGATAATGTGTTATTTAGAGGCTGCATTGCGCTGCCCTGACTCGTAATGACACCAAAGTTATCTGGGTGAGTAAATGATCGTATTTTATGCTAGAAATAAGGTCCAGATTGTTAAAAAAAACGGTAATTATCCTTTAATACAAGCTGTAATAAATGGCTTCATTAATGGTCACAAATTGTAAACCACATCTCCACAGACAAAAACCTATGTGTGCATTACTTATTAACATTTACAACTTAAAATGAATGGAAGTAGAAGAAAACTGCAGATTGTTTGACAACACTTTATGCTGATTTTTATGATATTTCCAGGTTGTTCAGATTCCGCTCCATCCTTAAATATATGTAGTGTGCTGCAGTGGTGTGTTGTGTTATTATAAACATTATAACAGTAATGCCTGAAGTGTCTAACACCTTTGTTTAGCCAATAGGTGAAAGGTTAACATCATATAGGCTATTCAACCATGTTAAGTCATTAACTGGAAGCTAAATTGGATTAAAACAACAAATGTTTAACCGTTGTTACTTCCAGATGAGACAACATTAATAAAAGCTGTAATAAATTGCTTTATCAATGGCCCTAAATTGTCTATTAATCACCTCCACAGACAAAAATCCATGTATAAATTACTAATTTACAACTAAAAAAATGATGGAAATAGAAGAAAACTGACAACACTTCCTGCTGATTTGAAGATATTTCCAGTCTTAAGTATATTGCAGTGGTGTGTTCATTCAAGTAACAGTAATAATGCCTTAAACTTGTGTTGTAACTGAGGAGCAGGCATATGTTAATTTGGCGGCCATGTTTGTTTAGTTAAGATAAACAGGTCCATCTTGGTAAACAAATGGTTTCTTTGCTGAACAGCAACATTTTAACTTTAACGATAGGAGAAGTAAAAGTGAGGTTGATGATATAGTGAGTGAGTGAATCTGATAATGTCCTTTAAGTTGGTTTGAAAGACTCATGTATTTGTTTCTTCTCCTTTCTGCAGGCGACACAGTGAAAATCGGAGAGATCACCTACAAACTCAAAACACCTCAGAACCCAGAGCTCGTTCCTGTCAAACACAGTGTGTAACTTTCCCGTCTTTGACTTGTAAATATTTAAAATTAAAGAAAAACACAGCAGGTGTAAAACAATATTTACTCAGTCTTTGTTTTTTGTCTTTCTTCACCAGTTTCAGACTCGCTCCCTCAGACGGTGGCTCAGCACCTACGATGGATTATGCAGAAAGACCTTTTAGGACAGGACGTGTTCCTCATTGGTCCTCCGGGACCTCTGAGACGCTCCATAGCCATGCAGTACCTCGTGAGTACACAAACATAGAGAATATATATACTCAATTACATGAAAAACTATATTAAAATGGAAACAAATCCCAGTCTTAGATATTATTTAAAGTGTTAATGGACACAATAAGTTGACAGAGTTGTACAAACGTGTGTAAAACTGTTTATTTTCAATAAATCAAACATCCTTAGTTGAATAAAATTCCACATAAAATGTCCTTCAGATGGTTAATGTTCTATTCTGGTCATTATGGATGGTTACTTCAGATGTTTTAGATTTGTACAGAATGATTCTCCTAACAATGAACATTTGTTTGGTCAATATCCCACACAACATTTTGGCAAATTGGCCCATTGCCATAATCCCTATAGTCATAGCAGTAGGTTTGTTACCTTTAATTGTCGGTGCAAGCTATTTTTAGAACGGCGGAGCAGAGCCGCGAGCTACTCAGAGCTACGCTACAGAGGCTCATGGGATTTCTTGGTTTCTCTCATCAAACTCATCAAATACACAATCCAACAACTCCACAACGCTCTGGTGGACAAGTTGTGACCTGCACATTCACCACGCTATGAGATAATAACACAACGTTACCACACAGAGTTGTTTTCGAGGTAAATGCAAAGCCACCGATGGCACGTTCCCGTCGGGGGCAGTCGTTTTTCGGCAAGGAGTCTCTTTTCGGCACAACACCGGCTATGCATTTGCCTTGAGAACAACTCATAAACTATAGGGATTATGCCAATGGGAATGTGAGATGTGCAAATTTGCCAAAATGTTGAAATATCCCTTTATCCTTTTAGCTCATACACTTTTCCTGGTGAATGATTTTAATGATAATCTCAGTAAAACAGGCACCAGATCAGTGCAGGTAGTGAAGTTCACCGATCTGTTCATGCTGTGTGTTTGTACAATACTCTGACTATAATGTGGTTATAATAATAATACATTTTATTTGTAAGCGCTTTTACAGATGCTCAAAGACACTTTACACTTAAATCTTAAAGGATAATTTCCGTTTTTTACAACCTGGACCTTATTTCTAGCATAAAATAAGATCATTTTACTCACCCAGAAACTTTGGTGTCATTTGGAGTTGTTTTGACGAAATTAGCCCCAGTGGAGCGGCGCGTATATCCGTATAATGCGAGAACACGGGGCACGCAATGCAGCCTCTAAATATCACATTATCCGCTGCAAAACTCGTTCATTTCGCCAATATTTTGTTATGATACACTAGTGATATTCCCCTCCGAGCCCGTGGTGGCATGTTATCAACATGCTGCGCCTGTAGGTTGACTACTAACCTCCGACCTGGATGATGTCATCTCCGACCGCTGCCCGGCGCGGCTAACTTGCTACCGCTAATGCTATGGTTCGTTTCTGCGTGTTTCTGACTTGTCAGAACAAAATGATCAGCTGGATGAAGTTCAGCTTCCACAGGCTTCCTCTCCTCAACCTGGACTCACTAAAGCTCCGGCTAGTTGAGATAAAAATGGACCCGAATGGCGAAGCGGAATGATTATTATCAGAATGAGCCGGGCAGCGGTCGGAGATGACATCATCCAGGTCGGAGGTTAGTAGTCAATCTACAGGCGCAGCATGTTGATAACATGCCACCACGGGCTCGGAGGGGAATATCACTAGTGTATCATAACAAAATATTGGCGAAATGAAGGAGTTTTGCGGCGGATAATGTGTTATTTAGAGGCTGCATTGCGCTGCCCCGTGCTCTCGCATTATACGGATATACGCGCCGCTCCACTGGGGCTAATATCGTCAAAACAACTCCAAATGACACCAAAGTTTCTGGGTGAGTAAAATGATTGTATTTTATGCTAGAAATAAGTTCCAGGTTGTAAAAAACGGAAATTATCCTTTAAAGTAGAGCAAAGTCTGAGTGGAAATTCAATAAAAAAACAGCAATAAAACAGCATTAAACACACACAAAGATTCTATATTAAAAGCTAATTTCAGAAGGTGTGTTTTGAGCATGGTCTTGGATGTTGGGAGGTGTGTGCAGATACGGATGGGTTTGTGGAGTTCTTTAAGCCTCCAGCTTCTCTCCTGAAACGCTGTGTGTTGTGTGATGTTGTGGTTGAACAGGAGTTGACCAAGCGGGAGGTGGAGTACGTGGCTCTGTCCAGAGACACCACGGAGACCGACCTGAAGCAGAGGAGAGAGATCCGCTCCGGGACCGCCTTCTACATCGACCAGGTAATTCATCATTTTTGTTGTGTCTTTTACAACAATACAACGACGATAAAGACTTTCTATTCTATTTCTAAATCCCCCATAAGAGCGTGTAGGGTCGGTCAACATGTCTGTTAATGTTGAACAGTTCAGCAAGTGGAAGATGAAATGATCTGCAAAAGACATAGAGTTACAGATGACACATTCCCTTTACAGTTAAAACATTTTCTTCCCTCCATCTTTTCCATGTTCACACTATCAGAAAAGGAAAAGTTCCCTCAGCAAAGGTTTGGCCCCCCTGCAGTTCTACTAACTTCTAGTTAGTAGCCAGTAGCCCCCCCCCACCCCCTCTGTAAACTATCCCAGTGTGTAAATAGTAAATATCTTGTCTGATACCTTGGTCAAAGTTCTCTAAGAGCTCAAGTCTCCTGGGTTTCTCATTCTTTTGCTGCTGCTGCTTTGTTTCCCTTTTTCACTCTGAACCGTAGAAAACTAAAATAACACACTGATAAAAGAGTGTTTACTGTTTAACTTTATGTCTTTTGGAGATCATTTCATCTTCCACTTGATGAACTGTTCACATTAACAGAGGTTGTTAGCATGGTACTGAGTCGCGGTACCTGCAGAGTGACAGACAGGCTCACTGTTACTGTGCAGAGGGACGAGATTACAGCTGTTACTGTCGTCCTGACAGTGACTCCCGACGCTAAAACACGAGCTGCTTTTATTCTGAAAAACTCTGACCAGTCAAACTGTAGGATGTGTTAGAGGACTAATTTATCTGTCTAAACATCAGAACTACGACACCTGAAACTGTAAACACAGCTGATCGATCGAAAAAAATGACAGCTCCTGTGAATTTACTTTCCGCCATTGAGAACAGGTTCTTGAATGAGACGTATCCTCAAAGTTTTGGGCAGTTCTGTTAGGTCATGCTGCTTTACATGCTGGCAAAGCTAGACATGTCAGACTTGTGTGGGCTCTGAGAAAATCGCTTCGTTACTTGCATCGTTTTTAAACTTTGGCGGCTCTGCCACTCGTCTTTTGGCCACTCAGTGGACGTTCCACAGCGACTTCCGAGTACCGTGACGTCACGTGCATACCCTCTATTGTTGATCCAACTCTTTACTGGACTTAACGATGGTGTACTGTTGTCATGGACCTGCACACAGTCAGAGGAGGGTGGAGGGTGAGGGTTGGGGGGTTGGGACAGAGGGTGTGATGGAGGTGGACTTCAGAGATGGAGGGACCAGAGCCAGGAGGATGAAACCATCCACACGCTAAATGTTTGTTTCTGAACTGATCTAAACAGTTAAAGCAGATCATCTGTCAAACTGGTGTTTTTCATACCACTTAATGATCGATAAAGCTTCACGCAAACACACACACACCCCCACTCTGCTGCCTATGTATGCCAGGTAACCATGGAAACCAGCAGTTCCTCATTATCCAGGCTGGTTACTCCAAGGAGATTTTTGTGTCCTCCATTCATTTCTCATGGGAACAGAAAATAACTATATAAACTGTATAATCTATACACATGTACCCACACAGACACACACACACATGTATCTATCTATATATATATAATACGCACACACACACACACAAAATCCACATAAGTGCATTAAACGCTGTCACCGGGCTTCAGTGACAAATGAGGATGAGCTGCGATAATGAACATTTACTCAGTCATGTCATTATCCACAGCTAATTAGCACACGGCTTCATCTGTGTAAAAAAAGAATAAGAAAAAGAAAAAGAAAAAGAAATCGGTTACATAACAGTTCAAACATCAACTCCATGGAAACAGGGTGAAGTTTTTCCTGTTTTATTCTTGGCACATTTATCATGTGGACTTCACTTCACTCACACACTCGGTCTCCAGGAACAGAGAGAGAGAAAAAAAAAAGACTCACTGCTAATTAGTTTGAGCTTCTTATTATAATTAGACTGAAGCTGGAAACTGGGAGTTGAGTTACTGCAGAGTGTCACTCCACTTTCCTCAGCGGAGCGCTGGTTTTCTATGAATATGAGCATGAACTCGTTTCCTCAGCGGGAGCAGGAAGAGAAAGATTCCTCCGCTCACTGGTTCAGACCTGTAGCTCTGCTCGGCCTTCATCATGGTCATTCACTTTACTAGATAACTATGTGTCATTACCATACAAATGATTGCGATTAATGATTTAAAGCAGAAGTAAGCGATATTTTTGTGTTAATATAAGTCTTAAATAGTTCTATCTTCCGACAGCAATCACTTCTATAGAGTGTTTGGTCTGAAACACGGGTCTGTCAGTCACTCTGCTCTGCTCTGAGCCGAGGAGAAAACTTTTCTCGTATCCTACAATTTTTATCCAATGAGGAGAGAGAACGGCATGAAGGGCTGTGTGTGCAGCCAAGGGATGCGCCTGAATGTGGTGACGTAGGGACGAGGACTGTTATGGTGCGTTCAAGGAAACTTGTAAGTCGTGTTTTTCCGACCTGTGAAGTCGTACCAGTTCGATCTGGTACGAGTTCACAGGTCGGAAGTTACGAGTGGCCGTTATAGTGACTTTCACAGGTAAAACAGGTCGGAGAAACACGAGTTGCGGGTTGCCTGAAACGCTACAAAGTCGTAAGTTGTGACTTGAAGCTGTAATTTACGGTTTCAAAAGCCTGCCTGGAACGCAGCATTAGCCAAAACGACCGGATCGCTTACTTCTGCTTTAATTGTCTCTTTCTGATCATTTTATGCCACTTTTATAGTGTAAGCCTAAACATACCGGTAGTTCAGTTCAACATTTAGTTGTCATTCATTCATTCAACTTAATCCATGATGCTAATGTCAGTAGATGATCATTGAAATGCAGTTGTCGAATATTAGAAATTAAACAGTTTTTTTTCTTGCTCCACTCATGAGTCCTAAAAACATGGGCGCAACGTGATGATGTCATTAAAAGAGGACCAGTCAAAGCTCAAATGTTGGAAAACAAGGATAAAATCTGCCGTTTCTGTTAGTTTCATCCAGCTGTTTTTATACAGATGAATGGAAACCATTCTAATGAATATGCAAAAATAACTGCAGACAGCTCATCAGGTGATGATGTAATAATTGCGAGCAAAAGACCTACAACCTGTATATCTGCTCTGCACCTGCACAGTGGTAATGTGACAGCAGGACACAAGACTGTAGCTGAATGTGGTAAACTGTCTTTTTTGTATTTATGTAGGGCTTTTCTAGTCTGTAGCGCCACTCAAAGAAGCTTACACTACGAGTCACATCCAACAACAGTCTAAACAAAAGAATCAAAATCCCTCACCAATAAAACTGTGGACCAGGAACAAGAATCACTTAACATCTACAATACACGAGTTAAAAGAAAAGATCACTGCCCACTCCAGACTGGACTGCATCCACTTTCATTCCCACCTCAAGCTGATTCTACTTTCTGAACTTTTAACTATTTATGTAGTATATTTCTTATACATTGTTTACGTTACCACTGTGATGTGATGTGTGTGTCCGTACCTGCACTGTCGCTCTTGACAAATGAAGTTCCTTGTGGTTTTGATCAGACTACTAGAGGAACCAGGGATTGAGCCCCTGAGCTTCTGATTACCGGTATAGTGTACAGCGACGGCCTGCTTTCCCTCCTGAGCCACAGACGAGGAACAGACCAGGTTCAGGTTCAGGCAACAGGCGGCGAGAGGAAATGAATCCAGACCAGGAGCTGAGGGTTTTAGTTTAGTGGAAGTCTTGATTACAGGAGGTGGAGCTGAACTCTGACTCCATCACACCTGCTGCACTCAGACAGAGAGAGAGAGAGACACAGAGCTGTAGTTTATGATGGCAGTGAGTGACTATGGTTTTCTGTTAGTTAAAGCAGAAGTAAGCAATATTTTTGTGTTAATATAAGTCTTAAATAGTTGTATCTTCCGACAGCAATCACTTACATAGAGTGTTTGGTCTGAAACACGGGTCTGTCAGTCACTCTGCTCTGCTCTGAGCCGAGGGATGCGCGTGAATGTGGTGACGTAGGGACAAGGACCAATAGATCCATGACGAGGGCGGGGGCTGCTAACTAACGAAGTTAGCCAAAACGACCGGATCGCTTACTTCTGCTTTAACTCTCTATTGGTGGGTGACTGTGCTGCATTTTTTCAGAAATCAAAGGTCTTTGTTCAAAATCATCAGGCATTGTGTTCAAAGAAATGTTCTATGTATTGGGATATATACTTTATACATCAAAAGTACTAGTGGTATCGGTATCGGGGTGGCAGCAGAGGAGGAAAAGGAGGACAAAGGAATCATGGTGTTCATTTGTTTCCTTTCAGTCAATTTTTACAGTATAATCAATAGATCAATACAATATAACATCATTTTAACACATTTGGATAAAGTGTTTAAAACCTAAACACATTTCCCTGAATAAACATGTAAAAGTGTTTAAAAAGTGTTACAGCGAATAAACATGTTCTCGTGTTTATTATCTAAACACCATGACGCGTTTGAAAAGTGTTACGGATAAGTATTTAACAATGTGTTCAGATCTTAAACATTTGGTTTTACTGTATCCCGCCACAGTCTTGTTTGGGCCCGTCAACCATCGTCTCTCACAGAAGAAAAAAACTAAATATTGTGTTTGTTTTTTAACAGCGTTTCACCGTCAGTCAGCCCCTCCACCCGCTGTGTCCCTCGCGTGCGGACACACACACTAACACACACACACAGCTAATAAACGCTAAATGTGGCAAATCGCGCTAATTGTACAGTGATCAAATTACCGCTCTGCATTTTTTTTGCAGTCTACTGACCAGAATCCAAAGTATGTCCAAACAGGTTGCTTGGAGTCCAAACCACTTCTCTCAGTTCGTGCCGAGTTTGTTTTTCTCTCTCTGTCATCTGCCTCTGCCACCGTTTCAGCAGCGAGAGCCGCTGTGCAAGTGAAACTCCTGTGACCTGTCCCTGACCCACAGGGGCGTGCACAGACTTTTTTCTCAAATATGTTTATTGAGCTTTTTATATATTAACATTACAACAATGATCAACAATGAACAACAACCACAACGCTCAGTACAACATTGGTCTAGACAGCCTGTACACATATACATCTCACACGCACCCGACCAGTACAATGAAAAGGCCTTCTCTGTGAAAAAAAGGACTAGACAAATAAAATAGCTAAATGAATGAGATAAAATAATAAATAAATAAAAATAAAAATACACCCCAGATCACAATTCTAGAAGTTTTAAATGACCAGGTTGTAGGTACAGTGTTATGAGCAAAACGCAGGAAAAGAGCCAAAGGCTAGCCAAGGACAACACTCGAAAGTACTGAAGCCACTGTAGAGTTAGAAAGGTGAAGATATGGAGTCCAAATGTTCATAAACTGTCTTGCACAGACTTTTTGAAGGGCCATAGCCCCCCCTGACCCCCTCCCTTGTGCACACCACTGCTGACCCGTCATGCAGTGCACCGTGTTTTTTTTTTTTTTCCATATTCGAATATTAATTTTCACAATCGAATCCCCGTTTTTTTTTTTTTTTTTTAATTCAAACATATATTCAAATTTAGACACTTGCTGCGTTCAAGACAATTCAGAAGTCGGAAAAAAACGAGCTCTGACTTGTAAGAAATGAATTGAACGGCGTCGAACTCGGAAATTACAGGTCGGAAACTCGGGTATCATTTCAGAGCTCCGACTTTCCGACTTGACGTCACGACAACATCAAAACATGGCGTCATGCCCTCGTCTTAAACAGTTAGAATTTAGACATTTGTAACTTATTTGTTGAGGTTTTAATGCATATTTTTGTGTATTATTGCAGTAGCCTTTATGAAATACGTTTATATTTAGCTGTGATTGTTGTATGGTGTGAAATTGCAGTTCCTCGCATGTGACGGAAATAACATTTAACTGTTATCAAGGCTATAATATTATATGTGCGTCTCATCTGCAGCGTCTCCGCTCCTCTTCATTTGCCTCCAAAATAAACATAATTTACTGCTGCATTTATTTTTCGTATTAAGCTTTAAGTATTAAGCCATGTTTTTTCTCTTCAGAGTTCCTGCAGCGTGAACGCAATTATGTCGGAAGTCGGAAAAATTTCCGAGTTGGGATTTCCGACCTCTGAGTTGTAATGAATGTCTCTACCAACTCGCCATGCACCGTCCCCTCCCTCGCCTCCCCATCTAAATGAAAACAGGTGTCCATTGTTTCCATGGAAACGGCTTGTGAATAGACACAGCATCACTGTGATGGTTCTAATAGGTGTGAAGAGACGGATTATTTCTGCTCCTCTTCTTCTTCTTCCTCAAACCCCGTGAAGATCGGCGCCGTTTAATGAAATGTGGGCAGCGAGTGTGTGTGTGTGTGATTTTTCAATATTCTGTGTTAATACATACAAGCCTGTGGGTGCAATTAGTGTGTGTGCACGTGTGTGTGTGTGTGTGTATTACTGTATCCTGCATTTTATTATAATTTAGTGAAAACGTGTGGGTGCAAAATAAGAAAACGCTTCTCTCTTGGAAAGTATTTTAGTATTGTGGGAGGTGTGTGTGTGTGTGTGTGTTTGTGTGTATTAACTAGAACATCCAAGTATTCCTCGGGGCCTTGTGCTGATTCGAAGCCCTATATTCAGACTTTAACGTGTCACTCCCTCTGCTCGCTCTCTTCCTCCTCCTCTTCTTTCCTTTTTCCTCCTTCAGTCCAAACATCTTGCCCTTCCTCCTTCCCTCCGTCCTCTTCCTCCTCTCCGTGTTGTGTGAAGGATGCAGCAGTCACATGGATGTAATTGCACGCATACATGTTGTATTTTTGACATCTCCACCACCAGTCACCTCTCTCCAATTAGCAGCAGCAGCCTCTTATGTAAGGCAGCTCACCTCAAACCCACAGTACTACTACTACTACTGCTGCTGCTGCTGCTGCTGCTGCAAACACAAGTCTCTGTTACCGTAGTAAAAAAGCGTGTGTGAGCTGATGGTTAACCTCTGCAACCTCCACTTCTTTTCTTAAAAGGGATACGCCAACATTTTTTTTTTTCGTGTCTTGCCTCACTCCCGAGTCCATGACCAGCAGATAGACACCATCCTTTCGACTGTGCGTGCAGTAACAAGGGAGATAGAGCCGTATCGCCCGTAATTAGCTTAGCTCAAACGCTGGAAGTGTATGGGTAGTGTTAGCCTGCCTCCACCTAAAGTCATCAGAGAAACTCTTCAGCAACTCTAAACGGAAACCGGCGGGCCGATCTTCGTCTCAGAGCTGACAAAACTCTCCGGTAAGGCATCTTGAGCGGTCAAATGCCGCTAACGGGACGAGATCGGTCAAAACGGAGGGTTCAAGTAAAGACGGTTTATTTTGGTTCAAGCTAGCTGCATCGAGGGTAGGTTAGCTTCCTGTTTCAAAGTAAAAGCACAAATTCTATTGTCATGGTTTTCTGTGTGTAAAAGGCAACAGGTGTTTTATTTTGTGAAAGTAACCGGAAGTGTGTTGGTCACAACCGCTAGCTTGAGTAGCGCCGAATTCGTCCAAACAAAATTGTAAACAGCTGGTATTTAGACAAATTAACGACACACTGCTGATCTAAACGGCTACTTTCTCACCTAAACATGTTTGAAATGTGGATAAAGTGATATATTTACAGAGTTTAGAGCTAAAATGAAACCAGCTTCTGACTGCTGGTTTCAGCTCGGGTAGGAGGCAGGCTAACACTACCCATACACTTCCAGTGTTTGAGCTAAGCTAATTACGGGCGATACGGCTCTATCTCCCTTGTTACTGCACGCACAGTCGAAAGGATGGTGTCTATCTGCTGGTCATGGACTCGGGAGTGAGGCAAGACACGTAAAGAAAAAATGTTGGCGTATTCCCTTAAGAAAATGAATTCATCAGATTCACTTTCTGAGCGAGGAAACGGCTGAGTAATCCTGTTTCTCTGAGGGAGAAAGCCGAGCTTCCAAATGCAAAAAGATGTAGGATTTGTAGATTTAAAAGAGTCAAAACAAAAACTGTACTTCCATAAATGACCATTTTAGACAGACTCCAAAAGTTAAAGGTCTCACGTTTTCACAAAAAACTCAAAACTGAACTCCAACTGAGTTTATGTGTGAGAGTTATTTTGTTATTTATGATTATTACAACCCACTGAGGAGCTGGCTAACTCATGCCAGCTTCAAACCAAGACGCTTTAACTCATCAGACGGTTTGACAGTGAAGCAGGTATTAAACTGTGTGGAATTAGAAGCGTCTTAAAAAGCCTCGGATTGACGGTGGTGATCCCTGCAGCCTGAGGCAGAGCTCAGAGTGGATCTGAATATTTCATACTTTTACTTTACGCTCTGCTTCCACACTGATCCACATCCTCTCGTTGTGTGTTTTAAAGGGATAGTTCAACATTTTGGTAAATTCTTCTCTCACCATAATCCCTATAGTCACAGCAGTAGGTTCATTCCCTTTAATTATCGGTGCATGTTGTTTTGAGGTCGGCGTATCGAACTCATCAAATACACAATCCAACAACTCCACAACATAACGCTCTGGTGGACAAGTTGTGACCTGCACATTCACCACGCTATGAGATAATCATGTTACATTACGAGACAGAGTTGTTTTAGAGGGAAATGCAGCCGGAACTACATTCATTTCTTCTCAAAAGAGAAAGTAGTTCAGAGTATTTGCTTCATGTGTCGTAACGTTACATAATTATACATGAGTATTTCATAGCGTGGTGAATGTGCAGGTCACAACTTGTCCACCAGAGATAGATAGATAGATAGATAGATAGATAGATAGATAGATAGATAGATAGATAGTTAGATAGATAGATAGATAGATAGATAGATAGATAGATAGATAGATAGATACTTTATTAATCCCAGTAGCGAAATTCAAGTGTCTCAGTTAAAACAGTTAAAACACAGACCAGTGCATACAATAAATACATACAAAGCCAGCCTAATGTGCAGTGTAAGAGCACGTATAAATGTGGAAGTGGAGCTATAGAATAAAATCACAGTATAAGTGCATGATGAGAATTATCAGTATAAAAGATAAAAGACTGGATGAAGACTGGATAAAAAAACTATGAATAAAATAAATAACAACTAATAAAACAGATCACAGAGCGTTGTGGAGTTGTTGGATTGTGTATTTGATGAATTTGATGAGGGACAGGGGACTGAGAAGCTCACGGCTCTGCTCTGCCGATCTCAAAACAACATGCACCGATAATTAAAGGTGATAAACCTACTGCTATGATTATACAGGGATTATGGCGATAGGAGAATTTGCCAAAATGTTGAACTATCCCTTTAAATTGTGCATCAGTTCATAAAGATCACCTGCACGTTTGCATTTTTCGCATCTTCTGCAGAAACTTTATGTCCATCCACTCTGTCTGTCTGTAACATCCGCTGCTGTCGACCTCTCACTATGTAACGACGATGATGATGGGATGTTGGTTCCTCGGTCGGTCGGTCGGCCTGTTCCCCGTCTCCCTCCCCGTCTCCCTCCGCCGTCCTTTCTGCCTGCGTCACTTGCATTTCTAACAATTATCTGATTACAGCGTTGGTGCCGAAAATGGATCAGGAGTTAAATTTAGAGCATCTGGTCCTCACTATAGTTTTATGGCTCTGCTTCCCACACAACCTGCCACGTATTTACATGTTAACCTAATTACATGGCCACTCGCTCTGCGGTCCGCCCAGACAGCTAAAGTTTCCTGCCTCTTGACGTCAGACCTGCTTTTTGATTTCTGTGCATCTACACACACATACACACACATCTACACACATCTACACACACACATACACGCTGGATGAAGTGAAGCAAGTCGAGCCGAGTGTGTGATCCCACATTCACATTCTGTGGTAGAAAATAGGCCTTCCTAAAAACAGCTGAGACTGTTTTGAAGCTGAGGGTTTGGACTGGAGTAGATTGAGGACATTGTGAGCACAATGAGGTGAGAGGACATCCTCAGGAAAGACTTTATGGAAAAGCTCATATTATTGTCATTAGTGCTGGGGCAGCGGGGGCTGATGGACAGGCAGATTGCTCTTTGTATAAATGCGTTTTAGCTTTTGTTAACATTTGCACAGGGTCAGAGGCCGCGCCGGACAATGGAGCCGCAGATCTGACCCGAGATTGAACCGACTCTTGTGGTTGGTCGGGAGGTTTTTTAGCCTTAAAATTTTCGGACGTTGCCTGATGCCAACTACGTCTCTGTCTGTCCTCACCCCCCCCTCCCTCCCTCCCTCCCTCCCAGTGTGCGGTGCGAGCAGCAACGCAAGGTCGAGTCCTGGTGCTGGAGGGGCTGGAGAAGGCGGAGAGGAACGTCCTGCCCGTCCTCAACAACCTGCTGGAGAACAGAGAGATGCAGCTGGAGGACGGACGCTTCCTCATGTCGGCCGAGCGCTACGACAAGCTGCTGCAGGTACACGCACCTGTCCTCACAACTCACCTTTAAAGGCCGGGACATATTATTATGTAATAAATATCAGTTTTTGATGACTCTTTGACATATATTTAGATGTTTGACTTGCCTTCCGGTCCCCAAAATGTGAGAATTGACAAAAAAAATCAGGGATGTCTTAAAGGGATAGTTCAACATTTTGGCAAATTGGCCCATTGCCATAATCCCTATATTCATAGCAGTAGGTTCGTTACCTGTAATTGTCGGTGCAAGCTATTTTTAGAACGGCGGAGCAGAGCCGCGAGCTGCTCAGAGCTACGCTACGGAGGCTCATGGGATTTCTTGGTTTCCCTCATCAAACTCATCAAATACACAATCCAACAACTCCACAACGCTCTGGTGGACAAGTTGTGACCTGCACATTCACCACGCTATGAGATGATAACACAACGTTACCACACAGAGTTGTTTTAGAGGTAAATTCATGAAAAACCGCTGATGCACGTTGCTTTCAGGGACAGTTTTTCATCAAGCAGACTCTGTATTTCCCTCTAAAACAACTCTGTCTGGTAACGTTGTGTTATTATCTCATAGTGTGGTGAATGTGCAGCTCACAACTTGTCCACCAGAGCGTTGTGGAGTTGTTGGATTGTGTATTTGATGAGTGTGATGAGGGAAACCAAGAAATCCCATAATGAGCCTCCGTAGCGTAGCTCTGAGCAGCTCGCCGCTCTGCTCCGCCGTTCTAAAAATAGCTTGCACCTACAATTAAAGGTAATGAACCTACTGCTATGACTATAGGGATTATGGCAATGGGCCAAATTGACAAAATGTTGAACTATCCCTTTAAGACACCTGGGAACTGTTTTAATTTGTGGTAAAAAGGGGCAGAATATGTCTCCTTTTAAGGTTTTAAATCCAAACACAATCACACTGACTTCACTCCTCGGTGTCTCTTCTTTAATTCACCACAGTTAACTTAACGCTGTAGAATATAAATCTTTTGCTTGGTTTATGGAGTCGTATCTTCACACGTCCACCGTGGATTTCACACTCCTCCTCCTACAGAGCTATTCCTGTGGTTAAATGGGAAAACTGCCCCTGCCTTAAATACTTTGTCACAGTCGGAGTCTGGACTAGTTACAGCAGCTTCCTACCTCGGACAGTTTCATACAAAACATCATGTAATGTAATGTAATGTATATACAGCTCTGGAAAAAATTAAGAGACCACTCCCAAAATGATCAGTTTCTCTGGTTTTACTATTTATAGGTATGTGTTTGAGTAAAATTAAATAAAATATTTTTTTGTTTTATTCTATTAACTACCGACAACATTTCTCCCAAAAAGTCATTTAGAGCTTTATTGGCTAATGACTAAACTAGTCTAAATAACAAAAATACCAAGTATTTTCAGACCTTGAATAATAATAATGCAAAGAAAACATGTTCATATTTATTCCTGAACAACACAGCAAGAATATTTTAACTCAGGAAGAGTTTATAAATCATAATAATGTTTAATCCCAGCAGTGGTTTTTATAATCTTCCTATAAAACCAGATGTGGTTCAGGTGATCGATGACCTCATCAGTGTCTCATTAACTAGAATGAGTTGTGTTTGTGTTGGTGTTTAAAAAAGAAAAGAGAAGAATGACTGTCATACATGTAGAGATGCTTTTAAGAAACATTTCGTTAGCCTAATAGCATAATTATGACTAATAGTCATATTTGAACATTTTCGGGAAAAAAAGAAAAAACACAATTTCTAGCAAGCAAAGTCAAAAAGATGACTTATTAGGCAGATAGTGATTTTGGACTCTAAAAAGCGCTCTGATTGGTTGAGGACATATAAGGCCAATAAGGCGAGGTGATGCAGCAGTGGTAGGAGAGGAAAGTTAGACAGGTATCTCAATTTGGCCAAAAAATGACTTAGGCAATTATGCTATGAGGCTAACGATTTGTGAAAGTGGTCTCTTATTTCTTTTCCAGAGCTACGTATATATCCTAAAAGAGGTGTTTTTGTTTTGTCCCTTTAATGCTTTTGCAGGATCACACCAAAGAGGAGCTGGACAGCTGGAAGATCGTCCGAGTGAGCGAGGACTTCCGGGTCATCGCTCTCGGTCTTCCGGTTCCCAAGTACAAAGGCAATCCTCTGGACCCTCCGCTCCGCTCGCGCTTCCAGGCCCGGGACGTCTACTACCTGCCCTTCAAGGTCGGCCCGGGAAACCACACATTATCTAACACCAAACCTTTCCCCACCAACACCAACAGCAGCAGCAGCAGCAGCATGTTTTAATAAAGGCAGAGGAGGAGGAGGAGGAGGAGGAGACTGGTGGTGTGTAACCGGTTGCACCCAGTGATCCTGTTTTCATTCACTCTCTGTGAGCAAACTTCACTGGAACTGCTCTCCTCCTCCTCCTCCTCCTCCTCCTCCTCCTCCTCCTCCTCCTCCTCCTCCTCCTCCTCCTCCTCCTCCTCCTCCTCGGTATTCGGAGAAAAGTTGATAACATGTGACGTAGTAACGGAGAAACAAACAGGCCTGAGGTTACAGAGAATTAGACGTTTGTGAAGCAAAGACAAGAACATCCTGGACGATAAAATAATCCCCATAATAACTCTGATGAAGTGATGTGAACATGTTGAGACACGACAGAAGTTAGTGCCATAGATCAGCAGCATATGAGCAGGATCACCACACAAAACTGAACTAAAACCGTTCATATTTTCACATTTTTACAGACAGAGATATATTTTCTGTCTTTATTTTTTATGTTTATTATTCATATATTTATATTTTAATGTTAAATTTTGGCCTCTAAATCCCAAAACAAAGTCTTTATATGATTCAGATTTCATTCTGTCCTTCTGTGTATTTGAATCAATGTGTTGCAGAGGTGTGGACTTGGACTAGAGACTTGAGACTTGACTTGGACTCGAGTCCCGATTTTGATGACTTAAGACTTGCTTGATCAAATCAAAAAAAGACTTGGACTCGCTTGGGACTTGATGCCAAAGACTTGAGACTCTACTTGGACTTGAGAGCAAAGACTTGAGACTCTACTTGGACTTGAGAGCAAAGACTTGAGACTCTACTTGGACTTGAGAGCAAAGACTTGAATTCAAGTCAAGTCACAAGCAGCAAGCACAAATATTAAAATATTTTAAAAAGTGTCACATCAATGTTACTGTAGCAGCCAACCAGAGACATTCCTATAGAACCCAGTCCTGTTATCAGTCTTGGCTGTGTAGGCTATAATTAATGCCAACACACTAATGCCTACCACACATAAAGATAATCTGGCTGATTTTGCCCCGATTTTCCCCCTTCGGACCAAAGACAAAAAACGCCTGATTATCTTGGCTCTTAAGAGTATTTTATGAGATTCTCCTGTGGTGTGTGGTGTTTTAAGATTTAAATTCTCCGAACAATCGGCTCGTAAAACGGTCGGCGGCGACAATCGTAAATATTAAACATGTTCAGTATTTACGATTGTTGGTCCCAAAAATCGGCTTGTGTGTGTGGGGGAAGCCGACAATCTCGAGTCACCGGCTCTGCTTCTTTATGTAACCAATAAAGAAGCAGAGCTGACTGCAGCACACGTAGCATTACAAACCAGTGTGGCTAACGGCTCCATGGCATGGATCTATATAATAC